>NC_034596.1:7029369-7046811 GCF_900095145.1 Mus pahari | reverse complement strand
CATAGTGCATACTATTTTTCTGATTGGTTCCTGTAAATAGATTCCTTTGTACATTTCCATCTACCCACATTTGCTCCAGAGCTAGAACTAATGGTCTAGTTTTACAAGGCCTACCATCAGGAGAATACCTCTTTACCTAAGATACCCAAGTAACTGTCAGGCAATAAAAAAAAAAAGTATACTTAACAAAAAAAAATCTTTTGAAATTAACTAATATCAAAAAAATCGTGTCCTCATCATAATACAGTACATGCACATCAAAGTATAAAATCGAGACAAAATTTATGTGAAGCAAGACTTACCTTTACTATGCATGATCTGGGTTACATTTTAATACAAGTATATAGTGTACTTTGAACATATTTTGCAATCATGTGTTTTTTCCTCTTTTCCCTCAACTGTCAATCTTATTAGTCCTCTGTCTCCATAGGTGTTTTGGTCTCTAATTTCATGTCATCTATGCATATATCCATATAAAATCTAGGAACCATATCTAAGAGGAAATATGAGATAATTGCTTTTCTGAGATTGACAATTTGCTTAAAATTATGATCTTCAAGTGCATGCTTTTTTCCTGCAAACATTGTTCTTTATGTCTGAGCACATTTCGTTGATCACTTTTAATTAGAACACCTGGTTGGAATAAATCAGTTAAAGCATCTCTCTGATGGCTAGTGAGGTTGAGCATGTACATATATGTATGTTCATTGACCAATTATTATACTTCATCTTTTGAGCAATGTCTGTCCATTTCATTAGCCCATTAAAAGCACTGAGTTGTTTCTTTGGTATTAAGGTTTTATTTAGATCTTGTAAATGCTGGTATTAATCTTCTGTAAGATGTTTTGCTTGCAAACATTATTTTCTGCCACAGTGTTGGCTGTCTTTTCATTATATTGTATTTTTCTTTGGCAAGGCTCAAGTCTATTTTTGAATTCAAAAATTCTTATTTGTTAATTATTGCAAGTGTTCCTAAGCAACTGGAGTTGTATTCAAAAAATACATGTCTAGATCTTGAAATATTTTCCCTTCATATCCTTAACAGTCTCAGAGTTACATCCTGTGTTGAGGTTCTTCATTCATTTAGGGTTAGATTTTTGTAGGGAGTGAGAGGCAGGGATGAAGTTTCTTCCTTCAGTAGTATGTGGATATCCAGTTTCTCCAAGTGCCTTTCACTGAAGAGGCTCTCTTTTCTCCAATGTGTCTTTTATACATCTTGGTCAACAATCAGATGACTGTATTCGTGTGTATCTTATACACAGATCCTCTATTCAACTCTCATGACCTGCATGTCTCTTTTCTGCTGGAACCATGTTGTTTTTGTTATTATAATTCTGTAGTATATGTGAAATCAATTATCTGTATATTTCCAGCACTGTTCTTTTTATACAAGGCAGGTTTGGCTGTTCAGAGTCTTTTGTTTTCCACAAGTTTTAAGATTATATTTCTAATTATATGAAGAAAGCCATTGGAATTTTAATGAGGATTTATTTGAATCTGTAAATTGCTTTTGAATGTATAGTCATTTTTTTCACATAGTTACTCCAACCCATGAATATGGGAGATTATTCAATCTTTTAACGACTTATTCTTTCTTTAGTGATTTGCTTTCTTCCTTGCCTCACTTTATTCAAACAATGTTCATCATTGTCCATTAGATTTATTTACTCACATATTAAAAAGGTTTACCAAACTACCTGTTTGGTAAATACTGACTGACTCTCATGATAAGGAATTTTACTCTGCTTTCTTTGTTAAAACCACGAAGATGTCTACTAATTTACATAATAACTTACTAATAAGATACTATAAGACTTACTAATTTACATAATATCTAAAATTTACCATAGTTCTGCACAGAGTTTTATTAGGTCTTAATGTGACGACACAGCTATAGTCAGTCTTTAGATTTTAATCCAAAAGCTATTTTCACTTCATGATGCAGCATCTAGCATCGAATGTGCACCTAGCCTTTTCAACTGAGTTGATAATAACAGAAAGGCCAAGAATTCACCAGTGTCATACTGGGTGTCCAGAAAGTAATCAACAACTAGGCAAGAAACAGAATGTAATATATGCATCTTGTTCCTAGCCATGTCCTAGCTTTGTCATCCTCTTTGGAGACAGCTTTCTGTTTAATCTTTGCACAGTAATATAGTCCTGTTATAGACCTTATTCTAGTGTCTGTCAATGGATGAACCAGCAGAGAAGATTTCAAAGTACTTAGTAAATTCTTCAGTGAATGTTGGAGATACTTACAACTGGCTATCATTTGATCCCTGACCATTTCAGAAAGACCAATAAACAGTCTAAACAGGAAACTTCTGTTTACACTGTGTTTTCAAAATGCTTACTTTCCTTAAGGTTTTAACTTTGTAGACCATGTTTCTAGAAAACTCTGTTATCAGTGGATATAAAACAATCATAAGATACAATTTCAGTTTTCCTGGATGCTTTTCTAGATAAATCCATCAGTCCTGGAGAAAGATCAAATTCCACCTGCTCTGAGTATATACACAGTTGTGTAGGAGGAGGTAGGTAGCTGATTTGTGGCACTAAAAAGTCACAGAATTTATAATTAATTAAGAGATATGTGGATGGAAATCAAAGCATGAATGGGTTCTATACATATTTAGGCATGTGGTATTTAAAATATTTTTAATTTAGAATACAAATAAACGGGTTTTATTGTGACATTTTCACACATATATGTCATTTTATATTTTGCTCTCAAGATTTTTTGGTGCATTTTTGTGAATATATTTTTCTAGATGATCAGTGCAGAGATAGAAGTGAAAGAAAAGACAGATGGAAAGAAAGATGGCAGGAAGGAAGAAAAACCATTATGGAAAATGTGTAACTGGAGCTGCAGGAAGAACACCAACAGCTCTGCGGACTGGCGGCGATCTTTGTTAGCTCTAGGCTCAACTTTATCTTAGCAGTTCCTCTGTGGACTTTGCTGAACTCAAAGTACAGATTCCTGTGATGCCAATCCCCTTATTGATTTGTTCTTCCTGACCCAGTGTCCCAAGGCTTGTGTAACTGTCTCAGCAGGTTTCTTGTAATGGATACTTGGGAGTTGAGGTAAGGGGTTTAGCAGTGCTGTGAATTTCTATACTTAGTTGTCCGGGAGGATTGGGGCGATAGAAGAAGCCTTCTGTGAAATGCAGAGTCAAATGGAAACCGTGTGGTCAACAAGGAGGAAAACAGGAGTGTTGCAATCATAGCACTCACCTTTCTACCTGTGCTTGATAAGGTTTTGGGAAAATAGCAACATTCTTTGCAGAATCCGGTCAGCTGTCTCTCTGAACTTTGGTTTCCCAATTCTACTTTGCAAAGTCAAATAAATGGAAGTTCTTGGCTCCAATGAAGTTATCAGCAAACATCTCTCTGCTCTCTTAGAGGTTGTGTTCGTTACCAAAAATCTTCTGAATTTTCATTTCCTGCTGGAAAAACAGCTTAAGCTTTCAGTGAAGTATTTGGTGGTAGATTTGGAGTCTGACTTTGGGGCTATGTTTACTTAGGTGTCTTGGACAAGCAGGAGAATTATGGACCCGGCTTCTGAAGCCATACTTCGTGGATCTGAGTTGGTTCTGTCACCGGGTATGTAAGAGACATCACCTTTTTGTGTTTTTTTTTTTTTTTTTTTTTTTTTTTTTATGTTGAAATAGAATAAAATGCTGTAAAAGGAATAAGAAAGTTAATCCTGGTGAGTCCCCAAAACAGCACCTACACAGAACAGCCATTCAGGGAAGTACCAAATGCTATTACATTCTCTAGATGCAAAGTTTATTTTGGTGGCTTGTTCCCTGGGTGTAAATGATCTTAGGAATCTCATGTTTCATCTGAAAAGAACTTTGGTAATATGAATATGAAACTGAGATACAGAGAGTGAATTTCTACAAAGCTGTGAAGATACATAGTGGTAGATTCAAGGTCAAAAGTCAAGACTTCTAGTTCTAGGTCACTATATTCTGTACCACAATTCTCCAAGAGGGAGCACTTCTAAGTCCAAGATGTGCTTAGAGAAGGATGGCAACTAGAACTGATTTCCCCTTACAAAGGCTCCCTTGACACTGTAATCTAATGCTGATTCATTCGCTCAGTAATTAATTAGTTCATTCATCTAGCAACAGCACAGATACAGGCCACACTCGGAAAGTGAATTTTTTTTTTAAAGAAATCAATTGCAATTAGAGAAAACATATGCAGAGATAAAATTATGCAACAGTACAATCATACTATATACACAGTGATAGAGAGGTTAGGCAGCGGCTACACAGCCCACTAATCCCTAGAAACAGGGTAAGGTAGAGGTAGTAAATTTGTGAATGGGTAAAATGAATGAAGACAATTAAAGAGACATGTTAGAGGGAAAAAAAATCCTATGGAAGGATCAGTAAAATCTTCAGGGAGTATGTAGCATTAGATGTGGCCTTAGACATATGAATAAGTAAAAGAAGTAAAATGGACTGTTGCCTTTCTCCTCTGTGAATAATTGCCTTTTAAGTAGAAACACCTGCATACATACATGTGCATATATGCATAAAATGAAATGCAGCTCTCCACAGAGCTCCACTGGAATGCAGAAGAAAATTTAATTAAAAGTAAACGAATCCCCCCAAATCAAGCAATGCAGGCACCTTGAGTCTAGTTCAGCATGTGGGAGCTTGGAAGGATGAAGGTTTGGTTCAAGAATTACCATCTCACATGTGTTTATCTCTAGTAGAGACAGGACAAGACAGTTCTTGCTAGCCAGAATTGTACTGGTCTGATTTGAAGTGGTAAGGTGAGAGACATGTTCCTCTTCGATCAGGAGTGGTCCTAAGCTGGCTAATCACACTGCAGTAGATGTCTAGGGGCCATTGCTGTGCTCTGGGAACTAGGGGTGTGGGATTAGGAACACCAAGGGGACTGGTTCTCTAACTGCCCCTTGTTACAGTGTCTTTCATTCCCACCAGCAATGAAAGAGGGCACTGGGCTTTTCCATACCCATATTACATGTCTTTTTGTTTAGACTTGTCCTAATGGGTGTGGATGGTATGATTTTTGGTTTCAGTTTAATATTCTCCAGTGGTTAAATGACACTGAACATCTTCCCTGAACTTGATTCTCAGGACTTACCTATCTATCTATTTGGTTTTTAGAGTTTCTCTGTGTATCCTTGGCTGTACTAGAACTAGATCTGTAGATTAGGTTGGGCTTGAACTTACAGAGATTCACCTGCCTCTGCTTCCTGAGCACTGAAATTAAAGGCATGCACCACCACTGCCTTTCTTGAGATATTTATTTTTAAATTATCATTTAGTGCATGTTATTGTGAGCATAAGTCCTTTACCTCTGATTTGAAAATCTGTATTTCCTCTCACTCTTTGGTTTATCCTTTGACTTTTGATGGCATCATTGGCATATGGACATTCTCAAGTTTCAATAAAGTCCAAGCCATGGCTACTTTCTCTTCTTACATGTGATTCTGGCATCATCTCTAAGGATTGAGTAGGAAACAGAAGTCAGAACATGTGAAAAAGGAAAAGGGAGTGTCTAAAGGAGAGAAGGGAGCTGTCCAGATGGGGGCAGTAAGTATGGCAGAGCACTAGGGGAGAGTACATTAGTACTAAGGATAGGAAAACACACTCATGGAACCGTTATCATGAACCCCATGACTTTGGGTGCAAATTTAAAAACATTAATTAAAATACTACAACCAAAGCCTGAATGACAGGATCCTGTGTTTTCCTAAGAGCGCTGGGGCACTGCATGACCAATTTATGATTCACTGTTGTTTCTTACACTGAGATTGCATAGTGGTGTGCTGTGGGGAAGGGGTCCAATGTGATTTCTAAAAAATTATTTTTAGGGCAGTTTTAGATTTACAAACTATATTATGAAGGTCCTCCAGAGTTCAATGTTCCTGGATGTGGCTGAAGTCATATTTTCTGTGTTTATTTACTGTAAAGTTATACTTTGTTTCCTGTTTTCTCTGTGTATTTTAGAAGGAAGTCCTTACTCATCTCCCTAAGGTGTGGAGTGGGATGTGGTGGTTTGTCTCCTTGGGGATGGGGGTCATCATAAATACTTGCAAATTTCTGTATGGGGTATTTGCCACTTCTCTCTTATTGATTTATTTATTTAACCTATCATTTATTTACATTGTTCTATTCATGGATGCTTATCTTATTCTTTGAAGTTTAATCGTGTGATGCTCAGCTCTAATTAACTTGACACAACCTAGAATCACATGGAAAGAAAGCCAAAATGAGAAACTATCTACATCAGGTGGCTTTTGTGTATGGCAATGGGGAATTGTCTTAGTTAAGTTAAATGATGTAAGAAGACCCTACTCACTGTGGGCAGCACCATTCCCTATGCAGGGGATCCTAAATTATGAAAGTGGAAAAATTTCTAGACATCTCACAAGCAAGCAAATGTGTTACTGTGGATGTGATGTGAACATCTGTCAGATACGGCCGCTGGGAATTCCCTGAAATGATAGACTGTAACCTTGAATTGTGAGCTAAAGTCAACCTTTTCTCCCATAAATTGATTTTGTTAGGATATTTTGTCACAGCAACAGAAATGAAATTAGGGAAATCTCATGCTACTTTCTTTCTCAATTTGTTCTACCTTTGGGCATTTGGGAATTTTTTCCAGTTATATCCAGTGTGCCCTTTGACACTACTTTCATTACTATGTGTGTTTACCTCCTGCCCCATTTCCAGAATCACCATTTGTCCATTAGGAAGCCTAGGGTTCCTGGTACTGGAGGGTGGCATTAGAAACCAAGGTCTAGATGAAAGGTACACTCATTGATACTTGGGTATCATTGCTTTAGATAATTCTGATCCAGCAAGACAATATGAATGTATACAAGGTGATGTATGTGCCCACACATGTACATGCATGCATGTGCACGCACACACACACACACATACACACACTACTATATATATATATATATATATACATTAAGCTATATATAATTATATATATATATATATATATATATATATATATATATATATATATATATTACATTAAGCTATGTATGAACTGCACCATATCTTATACCTCATGCAACATAAATCCTTATGCTCTCTTAGTCTTGCTTTTTATAAATTCCCTCTCCAATTGGAAAGCCTGACCCCCTCTGTCATCTTCCACTAACATAACTGTTCAGTCCCAGGATACAGCATTATCAGAATTACATTCATACTGAAATAGTATCACCCAGGAAAGAGTATTCATATATAGTTTTTTATTTTAATTTACAGATTTCAATTATTGATAAGGGTGCTTAGATAAACACCATTCATTCAATTTTAGGGTTTCCTTTACTTCCTAAATTATTTTTAAATATTTGCATTGATAAATATTTTTCTTTGGGTGCCGAAAAGTTTAGTAAGTATTGACAAACACACATCATTACAAATGGCAATGGTTTCATCTTCATAAATATGTCCCTTGCATTTACTTTACCTATTCCAATTATCACCTCTTTCTTCAAATTCCTAACAGCCACTAATAGTTCAAACAACTATTCCCTTTTTAGAATGTCATATAATCAAAATTACATAATTTCACACTCATGTATCATTTTCTATTTTCTATTTTTATTCTATCATATACTACTTTCTGACTGTAATTTTCCATCCCTCCCCTCTCCTTCATATCTGTCACCTTCTGCCTCCCCTCTGAAAAGTGCAGGTCTCCTAAGGACATCAACCTGACATGGTATAACAAGCTACAATATGACTGGGTGTATATCATCACATTAAGGCAATAAAGTAAGAGAAAAGGGGGCCCACAAACAGGCAAAGGAGTCCGTGATAGCCTCTGCTCTCACTAATTGGATTTGTTCATTTGTTGATATGTTTTTGAGGTCCATTTATGCTGTTTTATTTTTATTGCTGAACAATATCCCGCTGTGCAGTTAGTTATATCACAGTTTACCTTAGATATATCACAAATTTCCAGACATTTTAGTTGATTTTAGTTACTGTCAGTGATGAATATCCATGCCATAAAATTTTGCATGTGGGTTTTTGACTAGAAATACATTTTCAAAAGAATTGATTGTCTAAGAGTATGGTTGTTAGTGTGCAAACTCCACCAAACTTGGAAGCATCATGATCATTCAATAGGAAAGTCTTCCCACAGTGAGCAGGGTTTGCTGCTTTGCATTGCCATTTGTAATCCGCCTTGCCATTCTGCTGGACACACTAATAGATGCAATAGCATATTTATGTTGTTTTGACTTGTGATGCTTTAATTATGCATGATGATAAGCATCTTTTCCCATGCTAACTTTGCCTATTTTTGTCTCCTTTGGTAGAGGATCTGTTTAGACTTTTGGCTCATTTTTAAAGTGTGTTGTTTTCTTGGTGCCAAATCTTGAGAGTTCTTTGTAAATGTGGAGAGAGCATTTTAAAAATTTGATTTGTGTTCCATTTTCAAGATATCTTATAAATATTTTCTCCTAGCTCTTGGGTTGATGTATCACTATCTTTTTTTGTTTGTTTGTTTTTGTTTTTTTAAAGATAGGGTTTCTCAGTGTAACCCTGGCTGTTCTAGAGCTCACTTTGTAGACTGGGCTGGTCTTGAACTCAAAGATCTGCCTGCCTCTGCCTCCCGAGTTCTGGGAATGAAGGCTTGTGCCACCACCACTCTGTGATTTGTCATTATCTTAATGATTTATTTTTAAAGGAATAAAAACTTTAATTTTAATAGGGTACAACTTATCATCTTGAGAAGTTTTGTATTTTATATTTATGTGTATGCTTCATTTTGTATTGCTTTAACCTTTTACATTTTTAATGTAAACATCCAGTTGCTCTAGTACCATTTGCTGAATTAACCATTCTTTCTCTACTGAAATGCCTTTGTTCTTTCCACAGATCAGTTGGCTATTTCTGTGGGTTTATCAGTGGCCTCTGTTTTCCATATTAAAGATGGGTATGTCTATTCTTCAATCCCATGCAGTCTTTGTTACAGTAACATTGTAAAAGGCCTTAAGATAAGGTAGTTTCTATGCTTTGAGACACCTTTTCTCTTCTGTGGAATATTCTTGCTCTTTGCTTCTCTGTTCAGAATTAGTTGTTGATGTCCCACATTCTCTTCATGTGGCTGTGAAGAAGTGATCTCTTAGTGACACCATTTTCTCAGCCACAGTTATGTCCTGTCTCTTCAATTACAGTTTTGTTTATATTGTGACAATTTTGTGGTCTTCTTCATACAGATCTTGTGAACAGTTCATTACATATATTTCATATTGAGTGCAATTTTAAGTGTCATAGTTGGGCTCTGTCAACTTGACACAAACTTAGGTATACCTGGAAAAAAGGAGTCTCAACTGAGGATTTCCCATGCGCACGTGACTGTGGGGCATTGTCTTAATTACTGATATGGGAAATCCAGTCCTTTGTGGGTGGTGGTATCACAGGGAGGATGGCCCTGTGCTGTTCAAGGATGATACATGATCATGTCATGGTAAGGAAGTCAGTAAGCAGCACTCCTCTATTGTCTTGCTTAGGTGCCAGTGTTGACTCAGTGATAGATATAATTTGGAAGTGTAACACAAATAAACTCTTTCTTCAAGTTGTCTTGGGCCACGGTGTTTATCATAGTAAAGGAAATAAGTGAGGACAGAAATGGGTACCAGAGTGGGTGTTACTGCAGTGAACCTGATGTTTTGTTGGAGAATTGTGTTAATGTTTGGAGCTTTGAGATGGAATAATATTGTCTTAGAGTTTCATTGCTGTGAAGAGTCACCATGATCAAGGCAAGTCAACTTTTATAAAGGATAATTGTGGTATGACTATCAAGGAGGGCAGCGGATATGTGGAGCTGTCCTGTGCTTAAGAGACAAATATTGTAGGCTGTAGATGACAGAGCTGGAGGGTGTTGAGGCTACCCAAGCTCTTTAGAACCCAGAAGATAATGAGTGAGTTCTAGATATGGAAAACAAAACTATTATACTGTTGGAGTTTGATTTTGCTATGGTTTTGTTGTAACTATGCTTTGGTGATCCACTCTTGAAACAAGAAAATATGTAACTTGTTTTTTAATTTATAGGAACCCATAGTTAAGAGACTTTTGAGTTCAAAAATTATTTTATGTATATGATTATCTTGCCTGTATGTATATCTATACAACATGTGCATGTCTGGTGCCTATGGAAGCCAAAACATGGTGGTGGATACCATGAGACTGGAGTTACAGAGAGTCATAAGTCACTAGATGGGCATCAGGAATCAAACCCAGGTGCTCTGGAAGAGCAGCCAATGCTGTTAATCACCCATCTATCTCTCCAGCCCTGGAACTTAAAATTTTAAAAAACCCCTGGACTTCTAAATTGTTAGAATTTTTAAAAGACTGTGAAGGGGAACTCTGGGAGGGGGGACCAGGAGAGAGAGAAAACATTTGGGATGTAAATAAATAAAATAATTAATTAAAGAAGAAAAAAATCATGGCATTCAACAGCCCAAAACTAAATAAATAAAATAAATAAAAAGACTGTAAAAAATTTTTATAGTAGCACTGTGGTTTTAATTGCAATATTAACACATGTTCTTAGGGACAAGGAATGAAAAGTATATGTGTTTGTGTGTCAAATGTGACAAAAGTTGAGTTGTCATAGAATTGATCAATTTGACACAAAACTAGAAATATCTGAGATGAAGGTCCTCAACAAAAGAATATCTTTAATAACTTAAGATGTTGACATTTCTTTAAGTGCTTCTCAGACATTAGAGATTACTCTGTGGAGAATATGCTGTTTAGCTCTGTACCCCTTTTTTCAATTGGGTTATTTGGTTTGTTGGTGTCTAACTTCCTAAACTCACTATGTATGTTGAATATTAGACTTAAGTGGCTACCTCCTGTAGTAGGCAGGACTTCCAGTAGAGGGAGGGACACCAACCTATCCACAGAACCTTCGACCCTAAATTTGTCTTGAGTACAAGAAGTGGAGGGACAAACATGGTCCAGAGACTGAGAGACTGGCCCACCAATGACTGGCCCAACTTGAGACCTATCCAATGAGCAAGAACCAATCCATGACACTATTAATGATATGTTATGCTTGCTGATAGGATCCAACCATGATTTTCCTCCGAGAGGCTCCACCCAGCAGCTGACTGAAAGAGATGCAGAGACCCACAGCCAAATATTAGATGAAACTCGGGAGACTTGTGGAAGAGTTGGGAGAAAGATTGAGGGACCTGAAGAGGGAGGACAGGGACTCTACAGGAAGACTAATAGAATCAACTAATCTGGACCTTTGGGGGTTCCCAGAGACTGAACCATTAACCAAAGAGCATACAAGGGTTGAACAAACCCCTGCCCCAAATCCCCACACATATGTCACAGATGTGCAGCTTGGTCCTCCTGTGGGTCCCCCAACAGTTGGAGTAGGGGTTTACCCTAACTCTGTTTGGATTCTCTTCCCCTAACTGGGCTGCCTTGTCTGTTCTCAGTGGGAGAAGATGTACCTAGTCCTATAGTGACTTGAGGTGCCAGGGTGGGTTGGTACCCAGAGGGCACCTCCCTGTTCTGAGAGGTATAGAGGAAGGGGGGATGGGGACAGAAGATCTGTGTGGGCAGCAGGGAGGAGAGAGGCTGCCATTGGGATACAAAGTGAATAAATAAATAAATAAATAAATAAATAAATAAATAAATAAATAAATAAATAAGACTGACCCATAGGCCTGTCTTTACAGCGTTTTCTTGAATAACAGTTGATATTTAAGGGCCCACTAAACTGTGGGCAGTGCCATCTCTGGGCAAGTAGTCCTAAAGGTTATAAGATAGGTAGCCAAGCAAGCCAGGGGAAGGGAGCCAGTAAACAGCTTTCTTCCATGGTCTCTAGTTCAGTTCTTGCCTCTCGGTTTCTGTTTGAGTTCCTTCCCTGACTTCCCACAATGATGGGCTAGGATGTAGAAGAGTAGGCTAAATAATTCCTTTCCTCCAGAGGTGCTCAGGGTCACGTGTTTATCACAGCAGTGAGAAGCAAACAAAGGCAATTCTTTAAAATTCAAACTCCAATTGTTCACTGTAGGTATATAAAAGTTAACTTTTGTATGTAGCTATAATTGCTTATTAGTCTGAAGAGATTTTGTGGTAGAGTAAGTGGGAAGACTGGAAGAACAACGGGGATTGAGCTAAGACCTATCTAGGGGAGTAGATCTTACCTATAGAGAATACTCAAGACATTTTGAAATGGTAGCTTTTCCTTGCCACCTATAGTCCTGAGATTTTTCTTGGGTCTTAATAGGAAAATGTATAAAGTTTCTAGAGGTGTAGATGATGAATACACAAGGTTCCCCCATGTATCTGAGGTCCCAGGAGTTCCCCATTCTCAAGCTACACCACACTCAACTCCAGCAATGTGCAAAACATTCTCATCAAGTGTTCCTATTAATTTATGACTCCAGTGGTTTCTGCTCCAGGTAACCCAAGCCCAGGGACTGTTGGATTTAGGTTTGTCCAGGTTTTGTTTGTTTGTTTGTTTGTTTGTTTGTTTTTGGTTTTGGTTTTTGGTTTTTCTTTTTTCTCTTTTCTTTTCTTTTCTTTTCTTTCTTTTCTTTCTTTTCTTTCTTTTCTTTTTCTTTTTGAGACAGGGTTTCTCTGTATAGCCCTGGCTGTCCTGGAACTCACTTTGTAGAACAGGCTGGCCTTGACTCAGAAATCTACCTGCCTCTGCCTCCCGAGTGCTGGGATTAAAGGCATGTGCCACCATGCCCAGCTCTTGTCCAGGTTTGAAATTGACTGTTTACCTTACAACTTCAGCTCCAGGAAGTGTCCTTAAATAATCATCGATTTCAGCATTGTTGAGTTTTTTTGTATCATTGTAAGATTGTGAGTGTTGATTTTCAATATTTTTGTATATGGAGCTGGACTCTTCCATTTCAACACTTTTGTTTGTATTTGGATTTGCAGTTGTACCAGTAGCATTTGATAATTTATTTTCCTTTACAGGCACTCTTGTGAAAACACTGATCCATAACTGTGAGGGCATACACCAGGTTCTCAGTCCTCGACTATTGATCTGTGCCCTCCTCTGTCTCTGGAGGACACTGTCCTGGTTACAGTGGAATGCGGTCAGCTTTGAAGTAGTGACTCCTCCACTTACGTCACTGCTTTCTCGGAGAGGCTGCTCTGACTCCTTCCTATTTCCTTATGAAGTTTAAGATAGCATGTCAAGATCAGCAAAGAAACCAGAAGAGATTTCAAAATTGTTTTGATCAAATCTGTCCTTGAAGCAAAAAAATCTGCCTATTTCCATAGTATAAGCACCCGAACTCTTCCTTCATTTCTTTCCATGTTTCATTATTTTGTTAAATATATTTCTAAATATTTTATTGTTTCATCACTATCATGAATGGATTGTCTTATTAGTTTCATTTTTGACTCTTTATTACACTTTATAGGAATAAGATTCATCTTTACTGATATTATGTACTGTAATCTTGTAGACCCTTTTATTAGTTTCACTTAGATTAAATTTTTTTTATAATTTTACTATGCTTCATTCAGGGCGATCAATTAAAGCTTCTCTATAACTCAGACATTGGAGTTAAGATGTGCACAAGATTTATCCATTATTATATAAAAAAGCATGCTCTGCCAGTGTTATTGAGATTCTATGTAGCTAGAAGGAGTTGTATAATCAAGAATGTGTGTTTTTGTTGTCGATTTTGTTGTTGTTGTTGTTGTTATGGGCATGGTATGTGGATAATTATAGGCAGGGAGAAGGCCCTGGAAAGAATGATTTTTCTTCTTAGATTAAAACAAAGAAGATGGCTGATGAAGTGTTAAAGGAGTCAGAGAGAAGCGGGGCAAAGCTGACACACCAGTCGTGAGACACCTTACAGTTTTTCTTAACTGAGGAAGGGGGGCAGGGTACATCTGAAAGAGCACACGAGCTAGAATAGTTTAAAGCTGCCGACAGAAAGCCAACATCTGCTTGAGGGACTCCTTCATGACTCTGATTTCTCTGAGATGTGCAGAGTGAATGACTGAGGGAATAGGTTTGTAGAGAGTGGTAACGTTTGAAATAATTATTTGGAAAACTATTTGGAACCTGGGAATTAAAGTAAGTCTTTAACACGGAAACTCTGTAATAAAAATTCTCTGCAGTCATCTTTATACAAAGGATTCTATTTAAAAAGAATAGAGAACTCTCTGGAGTCTCCTTACAGCGAATTTCCATTATTACCGAGGCAACTGCAATCAACCCTCAATGAAGGCAGCTGTACGAAAGGTCCTTGGTGTGTTCCCACCTTCTGGTGAGTTGGCCAAGAAAGCCTAAGGAAAGTTTTAATTAAGCTTTTCGTGAACTATTCTATATTCAAAGCCCATTCTAACTTGTGGTCCAGCAGCCCCAGTCACTTTCTGAACTCTTTGTCGTCTCTGAAATGTACCAGGGAGAAAATGACTTCTCTCCAAACCCCTGATGGGGACAGTAAACCTGACTCTACACTTGATAGACTGATCCTACCCCTGCCCCAGAGCCTAAAGAGAAGCCCCTGGAATGTGTTCTTTGACTAGAACCTGAAATTCCAGCTTACACGTGAGATCCTGGAATAGATACCTTAACATCTGTTTGGTGGACGCTAAGCCTGGGCAGGTAAGGTTTGTGATTTTTGACTATAGAGGGCCTAGGGCCTGAGTATCATGACCTTTGACTCACATTTGTGTGTTGCAACTCTAATGCTTATGGAGGTAGTGCTTATAGACAGGCTTTTTGGAGGCAGATTAGGATAAACACTCTCCCAATGCACGCATACAGAGGTAACATGAGCTTAGATTAAGAGAGAAAGCTGCCCGCAAGCCAACAGGAGAGACTGTAGAGTGAACACGTACATGCTGACACCTTGGTTTTGCACTTCTCTTCTCTACAACTGAGAGAGTAGCCTTCTTATTTTAAGGCAATCTACTTTATAGTATTCTGAAATGGCAGCTTGAGCTGAGACAGAATGTAATATTTGCTGAGTACCAGCTATGTGTCAGGCATTCTCCCTCCATTAGTTATTGGGTCAGTGCTAGGAGGCATCAGTTGTTCCCAGGTCTCCAATGAGGAAATAAACTCAGCATCACAGGACCAGCAAGTGACTGACAGATACCACCACATTACCGTCCCTTCCAGAGAATGTGGAGAAACTTTCTCACCAGAAGTCCTCTTCAACCATCCTTGATTACTGACCACTAAGTGTGTCCTATTTTAAGGTCTTAATATTCTTAATTCCTTTTTCCAAATAATGTTTAAAAATGATTGTAGCTTCTGAACTTGACATAGATATTGTTTATTAGAAGTTTATTTTTATTGCCTTTAATCGCGCACGCACATGCGTATGTGCGTGTGTGTGTGTGTGTGTGTGTGAGTGTGTGTGTGAATAAACATAAGTGAGTGCAGCTGCCTGTGGAAAATCCCCCTGGAGGTGGAATTGCAGGCAGTTTTGAGGCACCTAACATGGGCGCATGCAATTTTCACTATTTTGAATAAATGTGCTTTCCTAAGAAGTAAATTGAAAACTTGTAATGGAATTCCACTGTAAGAAGACTTCAGAGAATTCTAAATTCTTTTTAAATGGAATCCATTGTATCAAGATGACTTTGGAGAGTTGTCATTAGATAGTTTCCATGTAAAAGACTTACTTAATTTACTTTTTTCTCACTTTCTAGAGCAGAATCTCAATACTTTTATCTATGTTTCAGGTATTTATCCAGTCTCTCTAAGAAAATGGAAGTGTTCATCATTATCCTTTTGTATCCATGTGATCTGCTGAGCAGTCTGTCTTCATTCTTCAAATTCCTGAGTATTTAATGAGATGATGCCCAGTAAGGATATCATGGATGCTCGATCTTCAGTGTATATTACAGTATTATTACAGTCCCAGTGTCTCCAAGGACAGGGTGGAGCTGGTCCCTGAGTCTGTGGCTTCCCTGAGCTGTGCGAACTGCACCCAGAACTCCTTTAGGATTAGGGTTAGTGTTGGGTTAGGGTTAGGGTTAGGGCTAGGTTAGGGTTAGGGTTAGGGACAGGGTCACAGTCATATAGTCATAGTCATGGTCATCGTCATGGTTATGGTCAGGTTCAGGGTCATGGTCAGGGTCAAGTTCAGGGTCAGGGTCAGTGTTAGGGTTAGCGTTAGTTATATTCATGGTCATGGTGATGGTCTTGTTCATGGTCATTGTTAGGGTCATGGTCATGGTCAGGGTCAGCGTCAGTGTCAGAGTCAGGGTTACTGTACTCTCTAAGCAGCTAAGTTATGGAACTAACCTAGGTGTCCACTCCAAGGGGAATGGAGAAGACAATGTGGTTTATATACATATCAAATATTTTTCAGCCCCAAAGAGGAATGAAACTATATCATTTTTCCGACACAGAGAGTACTGGAGATCATAGAAATTATGACACTGTCAGTGTCATAAAAATAAATATCATGTTTCTCTTATTTTTGGATCCTAGACTTCACAGTTTTATAATATCTTAATTATATAGAGGCCAGGACTTAGAAGTGAAGCCATTGGGAGAACAAAGGGGACTAGTGGGAGGATGGTTAGAGAACGGAGGGCCATTAGGTTTGGGAGGGAGTGTACTCAAAGAGCATTGACTACTTCAGGAACATGATCTTATGGAACCCACAATAATAAGAGAGCTAGATTGTGACAAAATAATCACTACATAAAATTGACCATGGCAATCCACTCCAGTAGTATGAAGTACTTTCACATTGCTGAATACCCTTCATCACCATCCATCTCCTGAACTGATTCACCATCCCAAATGACAAAGTCTGTATTTAATAAATATATCTAGTCCCTGACTTCTGCCATGCTACTCTGTATCTGAGTCTAACTACTCCAGGACCTCATGTAAATGGACTTAAATGATTGTTGATCTTCCATGTTGACCTATTTAATTAGTATTATGTTCTTAATATTTACCCATGATGCAGTGCATATCACTTTCGTTTTTGACTAAATGCAACACACACACACACACACACACAAACACACACACACACACACACACACATTCACACACAGATTAGTGGTTTGAAAAAAAAAGACCCTCATATGGTCATAGGGAATGACACTATTAGGAGGTGTGGCCTTGTTAGAGGAAGTAGTTAGGGGCTGGGAAATGGGTTTCTAGGTCTCAGCTGCTCAAGACACACCCAGTGTTTTTTTCTTGTTGATTGAGTATCTAGATATAGAACTCTCAGCTACCTCTCCTCTACTTCGGCTAGATTATAACAGGTTAAATGTCTGAACTGTAAATCAGCCTTAATTAAAACTTAAAAAACCTTAAAAGCTTAAAAAAAAAACCAACTCTTTGTAAGAGTTGCCATGGTCATGGTATCTCTTCACAGCAATAAAACTCTCTCTCTCTCTCTCTCTCTCTCTCTCTCTCTCTCTCTCTCTCTCTCTCTCTCTCTC
>NC_034596.1:7005317-7029307 GCF_900095145.1 Mus pahari | reverse complement strand
CACACACACACACACACACACACTTTTGCTAATTAGTTCTTCTGTCAATGAACTTTTGTGTTTAGTTCTACCCATCAACTATTATGAACAATGCTGCTATGGGTGTTGGTGTATGTTGTGTGACACTGTTCTTGGGAAAATGTGAACAAATGTTTGTTTACCCAGATAGGAATCCAAGTGCCCAAATAAGGATACTACCAAAGTTCAACTAATGAGTTTTATTAGGGTTGTGTAGAGGGAGACGGGTAAGGGATTACTTATAGGAGCAGCTGTGACTCAGAGGACAACTGCACCACTAAAAGCCCACCTAGAATGGGTAACAAATCACAAAAGCTGAAGCACATCCTTTCCAGATAGCTCAGTTGGTTTGAGCCTCTCATAGGCAGCTCCTTTTGTATCTGCTTCTTGCATACAGGTCAGCTTGCATGTCAGTGACTCTCAGCAGTCCTTACTGCTCATATATGCTTGTGGAGGGAAGGAACCTAGTGAATCTAGTTAGTTTCAGGAACTTCCTGAAGCTGTTTTGAGTTGTTGCCTTTCTGAGCTTAAGGAACTACCCTACAGGATGGAATTTTTTAGCTACCCTTAGAGCATCTTGATGTTTAATATCACTGTGCATATCCTGTATCTTAAGCTACCCTTGAAGATGACAGGTTTTATTCTTGGTGGAAACTGCTCTACAACAGTGTGCAGGTATCTTTCTGAGTTCCTATCCTCAATTTTTTTGGACACATACTTAGAGGTAGAATTGATAAATGGGATGCTGCTGCTGTGTTTAATACCTTTTAAGGAACTGGTGCATTGTTTTCTACAACTGGCACATTTTGCATTCTCATAAACCACAGATAAATGTTCAAAATTTTCTGTACTGTGCCAATACTTCACTGCATTTTTAAAATAGTTATCTATATTACAAAAGAAATTAAAGTTCAAAAATATTATATCACTTGCTCAAATTAACAGAGTGAATGTGTGTAGACAGTAAGCAGCACCATTTCAGGTTGTTTTCCTTATTGGGAAAATTAAAGAATCTGTATTCTTTGAGAGTATCTCCTATATGTATTATCGATTTCCAGTTGCAGAAGAGGATAGCTTACACATTGAGAAAATATTTCATAAAAGGAGGCATGTTTGTCTCTCAGAGTACCAAAGAAAATAAATGGCTGTATAAATATCAGGAAGGATTTAGGCTAGATATAAACTGAGTGGCTAGTATTAGTAAGGTATTGGGAAGTGTTATCAAAAAAATGCTTTGAAATAGTCCAGGATCTGAAAGATACTGTGTATTGAATCTCACTTTAATATAGTCTGAAGGCATGGGAAGCCATTCAGAAAATCTTTGTTGGTCATTTAAAAGCAAAGGACAAACTGGATGATTTCATACAGAATCTTCAAATTTTCTTATTCTACACAGTATCTTTCAAATGAATTTATATCAGTGGAAAATTTATTCTTTGTGGCAATGGATAAACCTTGTTTTCTAAATCTCTTCATCCTTGATCTGCAGAGAATACAGACCTCACACTCAATTAAATTTCTTACTTACAGAATCTACTAACATCCCAGAAAAGATGTCCAAAATGATCTGGTTGAAGAGGGGTCTTGAGCCTTTCTTTGGGCAGTTATTTTTTTTTTTGAAACATGGTCTTATTTTGTAGTCCTGGTTCATCTGTAGCTAACTAAATAAACCAGGGTAGCTGTCCTCAAACTCATAGAGATCTGTCTACCTCTGACTCCTGAGTGCT
Organism: Mus pahari; assembly: GCF_900095145.1. NCBI lineage: Eukaryota > Metazoa > Chordata > Mammalia > Rodentia > Muridae > Mus > Mus pahari. The sequence continues at coordinate 7,027,562 of NC_034596.1, read as the reverse complement.
GGGGTTAAAGGTGTGTGCCACCATATCCTGTTTTGGTGGACATTTTTTTTTTTTGTAGCTTTATTGAGTTGTTTTTCCTGATCTCTCTGTGAGAGTATGAAGAAGTTGTGATTTTTGGTCTGATATTAAGACAACACCAGTATGTGACATTTATGCATTTTCAATGATGAAGTAAAGTGTGGGTGCCAGATAGCAGACTTAAGGAATACAGTCTAGAGTAAAGAAATCTAGTGGGAAGCTTATGTGTCTACATATTTATCTAGATTTGTGTATCAGCTGTCTGTTTACAGTACCTGTAGGGAATGTTCAAGTCTGTGTGTGATTCATGTTCTGAAGATTGATTCTGATTCTTTTGGTGTTTAAATCTACATGTAGTTTCCTTGATATAGTAAAGGGGGAATCAGAATTGTCTATTTTACAGTGAAGAAATTAAACAATAAATCATTTTGAATATTAGTACGCATTCTAACCGTATTAAAGACTATTTCAGGAAAATACTAAAATGAATGAAAACTCTTCTAGAAATCCTAATATATTTGATGAGAAGATTGTATGTACTATAGACAATAGTAAGCAATATGCATCTGAAATACCACAAAAACCAATGAAGCAAATTATTGAAAAAAACAGGAATACTACCTCTTACCCTTGTGTTCTTTCATTCCCTGCTTAGTCTTTGAAGTCTCTCATTGGAGGCTATAACTTTCTAAACAGTGAGCAATATGTGAATTATGCCTACTGAGTCACTTAACAAGGCAACTTGAAGTGTTGTAGTGGCAAATGTCCTAGCTCTTCCAAAATTTGTCATGGAGTAGTGATCACACTGTTGTAGCCTGCTGTAGTTAAGATGCTCAGTAATTCTATTATCACACTTGGTGGTCATAACCTGTGCCCCAAGACAGGTATGGACATCTTCAATAAGTCAATTAAGGAGAACATTAATAGTGGAAACAGGAAAAAGAATTTTATTCAATGTGGCCACATTAGGAAGAGGGCCAAAGAGATCCAGTGAACCTACCAAGTTCATCTTCATGGTCTTGAAGTGAGATCTAAGTTTAAATCACAGGGGCATGCCTCCACCAAAAGGAGATTGTCAGTCCTCATCGCCTCTCTGCCCCTGGTTCTGCTTTCCTTGCTACTTAGTCATAACTTAAGTGGTTTCCCTCTGCCATATGCCCTTGCCATGATGGAGTGTCACCATGGGTCTTAATCCAGTGAGGTTCTATGGACTAAGACTACCTACAGGTATGAACCAAAGTAAACTTTTCTCTTTAAAGGTTGGTTTCCCTGGTATTTTCAGAGATAGAAAGCTGACATCACACTGATGCAAGACATTCATTTCCTTCCGAGAACCACACAGCATGGAGTCCAGATACTGAGAACATTTAGTGAGGATTCTGTTCAGTTACAGCCAGTAGTGGTGACTGTTTTGTTTTGTTTTTTTAATTGTAATTTCTGATTTGGGAATTGGCCAGTACAATAGAAAGTGAGGTTAAGAAAGAGAGAGAGAGAGAGAGAGAGAGAGAGAGAGAGAGAGAGAGAGAGAGAGAGAGACTCAGGTTGATTTAATCTCAGATGAAAGGAATTAACATTTTTTAAAGTAGACATGATTTCAGATGAGCCACAAGATTCTATAAGACTTACAGAACAATTTAAGATCAACCTAAACTAGATGTAATTAAAATCAATACATGGAGCCAAGGCCAACACAACCTAGGCCAACCCTTACATGGCATTCTTTCTTATCCAATCTATCCTGATTACATTTCCCTCACTTATAGAAACCATCCTGCCAAGACCAGTCTCTACTTCCATAGGGCAGCTCTAGAGGCTGTTGGTTACACTAGTCACTGCAGGGTCACCAACTTTCATCTTCCTATTTTCACCTACTGAATCACTTTTTCTTAATTTTAGTTACCCAGATGTTGGCATCTTTGATAAGAACTCTGCAGGAATACCATCTCTAGAGCCCACTGGCTGCAAAGTGACGCTGGGAAGGGTCTGGCCTGATTTCACAATTTTCACACCTTATCATGAGCAAAGTCCCTGTGGAAGTATGCTCTAATGTCCCCTCCAATCAGTTGCAAAATGCAGGGTTAAAAAAACAATCAGAATTAAATCCTGGTGTTTTCATTTTCATTTGTGACCTGTCATTGCTTAAGTTTATCTCTATTCACAAAAATAGGTTATAGTGGGATCATAAACTAAACAATGATAAAACAGTATTTGGGAGTTGGAAATAAATTGTTATAATGTAACTTGGGAAGTATTTTGGGATTTGTGGGACTTTGGGGCATCACATCTCGGTTACTCATTTTTCTAATAAAGTAACACTCTGACATTGAAACTTTTGCCTACTTTAAAGTCATATGACTCCATGAAATATCTAAGTTCATCATCATTTTATTTATTGATTGGCATTTTGATTAATTTATTTTCTCATAAATTACATTCTGACTGCAACTTCACCTTTATCTTCTCCCAGTCTCTCCCTACATCCCCTCCCCCAAGCATTCCTCTGATTTTTCCCCCCAGAAAAGGTCAGGTTTGTTGATTCTGTGGGTTTTCTCAAACATACTTGGTCAAAAAATTTCTTCCTAATGTTATTCTACTATTCTGTAGACAGGAGTCTGGCATAATCACTATTAGAGAGGCTCTATCCAGTAGTTGATTGAAGCAGATGCTGAAACCCATAGTCAAACATTAGTGAATACAGTGAATCCTGCAGCAGGGGAGGCAGGATTGTAGGACCCAAACCTGTCAAGGTCACCATCATTTCAAATGATGGGCTTTGGAAAGGTTTTGGATTCTAATTGGGTCATTTAAAACCGAAAGTTTGGAATCTAATCTCTACTTGAGGGGCCAGAACTGAAGACAGACGTACTTATGGGACAGAGGCAAACAGTTTGGGTACTGGTTTCTGCTGCTTCCATTAATTTGCTCTGTGTGACTAAGTAAAATGCTCTTTGTCCCATGTTCAGAGTCAGAGACATCACTGCCACGCAGCACACAGATTTATAACTCTGGCCAAAGGTTTCAGCAAATACAGATTTCTTCAGTCTGAAGTTCACCTGTGTCTGTGCTCTCTGAAACTAAACCAGAACATTATTTTATCCAAACCTCTCTCACCTCAGAACCTTGGGTGACAGAACTAAGAGCTGCCCAAGAACTTACAGCATTGGTGATAATGTCTGCTATTGCCCTGGAGTTACCCATGGCTTTTATCTATCAGTCTCTTTTCAAACTGAGATAGTGTCAACAGGGACACAGACAGACCATAACAAAGGAACAGTGTCCTTTACAGTGCTTCCTGAGTATAAATGCAAAGATTATAACTCAAGGAATTGATGAAAATGAGCCTTTTGTCTAGAGCATTTATTATGCTACAATTGGCAAAGCTTTTTTTTTTTTTTTTTTTTTTTTTTTTTAAGAGAAAGAATGAGTTAAAACAAACACAAAATCAGAACAGACCCTGGGGAGTCTGTGGATTTCATATAATGATCCAGGTACATGCTTGATATATTAATCATAATCTTCCATGACTGTATTGCCCTGTCTCTTCAGCCCAACTCCTCCCATAAAGATAGGGAACAGGGAAGGGACATGGCCTATTCAGGCCCCTGTGGACGTCCCTGAGACATTTGTTTCTTTTGCATCTAACACAAACACGACTGGAGTAATAGTTTGCTCTCATCCTTGTGCCTGTTTGCAGGGATATAATGACTGTATGAAGTTCACATGACAATAGCATTTGAAAAATATCTTACTGGAAGTCAGTACAATGATGGCATCTCCATTTTCTTGATGAATTCTATGTAAGGCATCTGGTTTGGAGACTAATCTCCACATTAGTGTGACTCAGTAATAGAAGGCATTTTGTTTTACCACAAGGCCTTGAAGCAAAGTCCAGGAATGGGGTTTATCTTTGTGTTGCTTTGCCTGGGAAGGAGCCAATTGCCCTAGGGAGCACCTGAAAATGAAACCCCATCCACCAAGATGGGAAAATATTTCTGGCCATTCTTATAAACTTTGATAAGACACTGTCGATAAGCAAAAGTCACATGAATGGCAGCAAGTTTCAGTTCCTTGGAGGGAAGTTCACTGTCTAGTGAGAGCGTGAAATCAGAGACTCCGGTGTAGAAGTTGAAGGATTATGGAAGGACACACGCAGAGTGCTCTCAGTCCTTCTAATGTTGCCAGCCAGGAAGAATCAGAACTGCCATTAGACAGAACAAAGTCAGTGTATTGTCAACACAGCTTGCCTTTAGACATCGAACAAATCCAGAGAGAGCAAAGTCAACACAGCTTGTCTGAAGCTGACGGAAGCTTTCCAAATACATTGAACTCATTCAGACACGGTCCAAGCAACTTAGCTCTCTGCCTAGCCTCTCAGCATTCATCTATATCCTAGGTAAATGGAAGGAGGGCTGGAAATGAGGCTCCTTAGACATAGCTTAGTGCTTCAGTTTTGTCATTTTTAATTATAGTCATGGAAGTGTAGTATGACCAGTCAGTGAATGTCTAATATAATCTGCAATGATCTAACCAGGAAAAACACATTTCCATCTGTTTCTGACACATCATTGGGAACCTTCCAATGCTTCTCTTCTAGTGCTTTAGAAAATCCTAAGTTACTGTCAACTACAGGGTGTTGCTCTTTCAAACTTACATAACACAGAACAGTTTCCTGAACTGGCATTTTCCACTGTTTCCTTTTACATGTCAGATCTTTCTTGTCTCCAAAATAAGTTTCTGCTTATCTCAGGAAATTCAACACCATTTCTTTCTAGTCACTTAAATTCTTTAATTTCATGAGATACATATGTGTGTATGTATACACATTATATATACATATATACATTATACATACACACACACACACACATACACACACACACACACACACACACACACACACATGCTTTATGTCTGCCTGACATAAAACACATTATGTAGACCAGGGTGGTTTTGAACTCAAAAATCAGCCTCCCATCTTCATGATAGGATTAAAGGCCTGTGTCACTACACCTAGCCCATAAGGACTTTTGGTACTTTCTTTGGTTTACAGGATGTGATATTTTATTTCATTTGTCCCTGCCTTCTCCTTTCCATTTACTTGATGATGTCTTGAACATCCACAAGCAATCACTGTGAACCTTTGTGTTTCATTTGATACGAGCCCTCCCTTTATACTCAAAAGCCCTGAAGGATATTCATTTCTTGTAAAGCTGACCTGATCTGTTAGTGCCTTTACAAGTAGAAAATTGTCTTAGATACTGTGGGGAGAGCTCATGCTCCTAAAAGCACAGATATCTTCTAACCCTGCCCAGGTTGGTTATACTTGACTCATTACCCAGGCCAATCTGACCAGCTTGCCTTATGACAGAATGAGGGAAGATGTTGGAAATGACTTTCCTTATTAATCTTTTCCTTAAGGAAGTGATCATGTGACCATTATTCTGGAGGAGGAGGATTTAAGAGGTGGTAAGAATTGGGTATTGCAAGAATGGGTCCTGTCAGTGTGGACTGGGGTCACTCCAAAGACATCTTTCATATGTATGTACTTCCATGTAATCTGTTAAAGTGAGAGGAGTTTGCTGAACTAGGACTGACCTCCAGAGCTTTCAGTCATGTTTGGACACTGGTCCAGACCTTATCAGTTATTCTGTAAAAGAGGAGGTGATGGATAGCAGAAAAGTTAGTTTGGAATGATGTTTTCAAAATCCACTCCTAGGGCTGGGAGTTAGACCACTACATAAAGTGTTTGTCACATAGTGTGAGACCGGAGGGGGTTCAGATCCCCAGCTTTCAGAGGCGAGCCCAGCTTGTCAATATGTGCCTATAATCCCAGCACTGGGATCTTATTGACTAACTCTAGCCAATCAGAGAGCTCAATGATAGACCTTGTTTGTTTAGTTTATTTGTTTAGTGAGGAAAGTGATGTATTTTATTTTATTTTTTTATTAGATATTTTCTTTATTTATATTTCAAATGTTATCCCCTTTCCTGTTTCCCCCCCCCTAAAACTCCTTATCCCCTCTCCCCTCCCCCTACTCACAAACCCACCCACTTCTGCTTCCTGGCCCTGGCATTCCCCTACACTGGGGCATAGAACCTTCACAGGACCAAGGGCCTCTCCTCCCATTGATGACGGACTAGGCCATCCTCTGTTACATATGCAGCTAGAGCAATAGTCCCACCATGTGCTTTCTTTGGTTGGTGGTTTAGTCCCTGGGAGCTCTGGGGGTACTGGTTGGTTCATATTGTTGTCCCTCCTATGGGGTGGCAAACCCCTTCAGCTCCTTGGGTCCTTTCTCTACCTCCTTAATGGGGACCCTGTGCTCAGGCCAATGGATGTCTCTGATCATCCGCTTCTGTATTTGTGAGGCACTGACAGAGCCTCTCAGGGAACATCTATATCAGGCTCCTGTCAGCAAACACTTGTTGGCATCCACAATAGTGTCTGGGTTTGGTGATTGTATATAGGATGGATCCCCAGGTGGGGTAGTCTCTGGATGATCATTCCTTCAGTCTCTGCTCCACACTTTGTCTCTATAACCTGGTTTGTTTTTTTTAAATGAAGTGAATAGCAGTTGAAGATGACACTTGACCTAACCTCTGGCACATGCACGTGTATACACACACACACACACACACACACACACACACACACGTGCACATGCACACTCACACAGCCCACAAGCTACTTCTAGTTCAAAAATATATATCATGCACCAATTAGTATAATTAAACATATTTTTTAGTGGGTCTACTAATGTGATAGAATTTACAAACAAATATCTTAGTTTGGATATAATTCATTTAACATGTAATTTATGTAAATAAGGTACATAATTAAATTGTTTTAGCACAGGCACAGAATTGTACCACTATCACCACCATTTAACTTTAGAATCTTTCCATTACCTCCAGAAGATATCTTGTATCTAATAGCTACTATCATCACCACCATTCTCTCGCACCATTCACCTCAGCCTCGGGCAACTGTTAATACAGTTCCTGGTCCATGGAGTTTTCTACTCTGGGCGCTTCAGGTAAATGGGATCAGATGGTCTTTTGTGTCTTTCTCTTAGCATCAGTTTAAAGTTCGTTGGGGCTGTAGAGCATATCACTAGTTTTATTCTTTTAATTACCAAGTAGTTTTCTGTTGTATAGTCATTCTACCTGTCTAAAGCATATTTTGCTTATCCATTCACCAGCGAAAGAACATCTGGGTTATTTCCACCTTTGGGCGATTCATAATTTTGCTACCAGCATTTGAATATTACTGTGGGAACATGCCTTGTTTTCTCTTGGGGAAAAAGAAATGACATTCTGAATTATAAGCTATCTATGTGTTTAATCTTCTAAAATTGATTAAAAGAAAAAAAAAAAAAACGGAGTGAACAAGACCACAGGGAAAACTTTTCCTAAGAAATTGTTAAGGACTGACATTCAGAGAAGGTCATTACTGGGACCGACACAAGACTGTCAGAACAGGTTGTTTCAACTCTGACAACCCGGACGTCAAAGATGGTTAACAAAACTGTTTCCAAGGCAACCCTTAGAAAACAAAAGTGCAAGCAGATCTCTCTTTGGTCTCAACATCCTAAGATTATTCTCTGAGGTAGGGAAAGGTAGGAAGATTTTTACATTCTTACACTTCAGTTTGACATAACAGATCCCGGAAGCACTACAGGGGAAATTGTAAGGACTGTATTGCTTACAGGAAGACCTGAGGTAAATTTGTGTTGTCTAATATAATGGCCATTAGTCACATAAAACTTTAAAATTAAATTCATCAGTTGAGGGTCATCTGGGTTGTTTCCAGTTTCTGACTATTACAAATAAAGCTTCTATGAACACAGTTGAGCAAGTGGTATGTTGGACCATCTTTGGAGTGTATATCCAGGAGTGGTGTACCTGGGTCTTGGGGTAGAACTATTCCCATTTTTCTGAGAAACTGCCAAATTTATTTCCAAAGTGACTGTATAAGCTTGCACTCCCACTAGCAAGAGGAGAGTTCCCCTTGCTCTACATCCCAGCCAGGATGTGCTGTTGCTTGATCTTAGCCATCCTGACAGGTATAAGATGGAATCTCAGAGTTATTTTGATTTGCATTTATCTGATAACTAAGGATATTAAACATTTCTTTAAATGCTTCCCAGCCATTAGAGATTCCTCTCTCAAGAAGTATCTCTTTAGCTCTGTACCTTATTTTTTAATTGGTTTATTTGGTTTGTTGATGTCTAATCTCTTGAATTCTTTATTTATTTTGGATATTAGCCTTCTGTCAGATATAGGATAGGTGAAAATCTTTCCCAATCTGTAGGCTGCCTTTTTGTCCTATTGAATGTCCTTTGCCTTATGGAAGCTTTTCAGTTTCACGAGGCTCCATTTATTAATTGTTGATTTCAGTGCCTGAGCTGTTGGTGTTCTTATGTTCAGGAAGTTGTCTCCTGTGCCAATGTGCTCAAGGCTATTCCCTACTTTCTCTTCTATCAGGTTTAGTGTATCTGATTTTATTTTGAGGTCTTTGATCCAATTTGACTTGAGTTTTGTGCAGGGTGATAGATATGGATATATTTGCATTCTTCAACATGCAAGCATCCAGTTAGACCAGCACCATTTGTTGAAGATGCTATCTTTTTTCCCATTGTATGATTTTGACTTCTTTGTCAAAATTCAAGTGTCTGTAGGTGTGTGGGTTTATTTCAGGGCCTTCTATTCGATTCCATTGGTTAATCTGTCTGTTCCTATATCAATTGGTTAATCTGACTGTTCCTATAGCAATGTAGTTTTTATTACTATTACTCTGTAGTATATATCCTGACATCAGAGACGGTGATTGCTTTAGAAGTTCCTTTATCATACAGTTTAGCTATCCTTGTTTTTTTCTTTTTCTTTTTTTTTCCTTTTCTTTTTTTTTTCTGCTTGAAGTTAAGTATTGTTCTTTCAAGGTCTGTAAAGACTTGTGTTGGAATTTTGGTGGGAATTACAAAGACACTGTGGCACATTTAAACAGTGGAAGACTACTCAGCTATTAAAAACAATATCATGAAATTTGCAGGTAAATGGATGGAACTAGAAAAGATCATCCTGAGTAAAGTAACCCAGACCCAGAGAGACAAACATGGTATGTACTCACTTATAAGTGGATATTAGCCACAATGTTTAGCATAACCATGTTACGATTCATAGACTCGAAAAAGCTAAGTAATAAGGAGGGCCCAAGGGAGGATTCTTGAATCTCACTAAGAAGGGGAAATAAAATAGACATGAGGGGTAGATGGAGGGAGAGAACTGTGTGGGAGACAGGGTGGAGAGGAAACAGGAGGGAACAAGTATGCAGAGTACCGAGGAAGAGGTTACTGGGAAAGACAGCTGGGGAGCAGGCTGCAAACCTTGGTCAATGGAAACTCCAGGGATCTATGAGGATGACTCTAGCTAGCTAAGACTCCCATCAATAGGAGATGTGAACCTAAAACTGCTGCCCCCTATAAGCAGGCAAGACTTCCAATGGAGGCATGGGGACACCAACACAACCACAGAAACCTTTGACCCACATTTTTTTCCTGCCTACAGGATGTGAAGGAATAAAGAGGGAGCCAAAATTGAGGAAATGGCCTACCAATAACTGGCCCAACTGGAGACCCACGCCATGGATAAAAGCCAACCCCTGACACTATTATTGATATTCTGCTATACTTGCAGACAAGAATCTAGCATAACTGTCCTCTGAGAGACTTCATCCAGCATTGATGGAAACAGATGCTAAGACCCACAACCGCACATTAGGTAGAACTTGAGGAATCTTGTGGAAGAGAGGGAAGAAGGACTGAAGGACTCAGAGAGGTCAAGTGTACCACAAGAACACCTACAAAAAACCCACACCTGAACCATCAACCAGAAAGCATGAATGGGATGGACTTAGGCCCCTTACACATATGTGACAGATGTGCAGCTTGGTCTTCATGTGGGATCCCTAACTGCAGGAGCAGGGGCCGTCCCTGACCCTGCTGCCTGCCTGTGGAGCCTTTTTCCTAACTGGGCTGCCTTGAGTCGCCTCAACAGAAGCTGCACCTAGCCCTGTTGCAATTTAGTGTGCCAAGGTAGGTTGATATCCAAGGGAGGCCTCCTCTTTGAGGAGAAAGGGGGGAGGGGAGTGGAAGAGGGAGGGACTGGGAGAAGTAGAGGGAGGGATGTAGAAGTAGAAGTAGAGAATGGGATGTAAAGAAATCAGTTATATAATAATGCAAAGTAAATAATTAATGAAAAATTAAATTCATTAAAAATAAAATGAAACAAAATTTGGTTCCCTGTAGTGCTGGTCACATTTTGAGTGCTCAGTAGCTGCGTGGTGTTCGTGATACAAGTGCAGGACAGAGCTGATAAAGCCATCCGTCTTCTGCAGTGAGCATCCTCAGGCAGCATGGTTTAATGGAAACCGTATTACTAACCGATGGCAATCTTACTCCCCAGGGGAAAAGGGCAACTCCTGAGGACATCTTACTTTGTGGCACTCAAAAGAGATAAGTACTCCCCAGTGGAGGCCAGGGATGCTGCTAAGCATCCTGTAACACTGGGCGGGACACTTCCAGAATAATTGGTCATCCTCAAGAATCGCAGTGCCCAGAATAACTGATGATGTTAAAATAGGATCAGATTAATCCAAAGATGGAAGGTGGGCTGGGGAGATGGCTCGGTTGGTAAAATGCTTACCTTGCAAGCATGAGGACTTGAGTTCAAGTTCCAGGACCCATAAAAAATTCTAGATATTCTGGTGTGTGCTTGTAATGCCAGTGTTAGGGGGAGGGCAGAGATAGGAGGACCACTGGGACTCACTCTCAGTCCCAGCCTTGCATAATCAGTGAGTTCCAGGCCAACCAGAGAACCTGTCTCTAAGGAGGTAGATGGTATTCTTAAGGATGGCACCTGAGATTGTCCCTGGCCTCCAAATGTGCTCTCTGAGTGGCCAAGTCCTTTTTCCCACTCACACAGATATAAGACACCAATATTGAAAGAATCAGTGGGTCATAGTTTAGAAAATCCACATGCCTGGGTTCCACCTTGAAGCATCTAAGACATATGAACAGAATTTAGGGATCTACAGAGTTTTCCAAGTGCCTTTTAAGATCAACCAGATTAAAGAACTATTGCATTCGCCTGAGCCTCATTTCTCAGAGTAAGATCACCTGGTACACATCCGCAGTACTCCCAGAATCAGTTAATGATTCCAAGCCCATTACATCTTCTGTTTAATTTCTGCAATTACTTCTCTCTCAATTAATGGGGTCATTAAGCACTTAAGACCTTCATTAGTTTCCCTCCTCTCTCTTTCACGTCTTTCATTCTGCATAAATCTAGCTTGCAAATGATTACATCTTGTTAAATAGCATACACTTTCTGTTTATAAACAGAACAAATGACCTAGAAAATGTTTGGCAGCTGTCTTTGCTCACTGGAGTTTAACAAAAAAAAATAGCCTGGCAGACAGGAGCACTCACCCTGTAGGTGGTATGGCAACACATGCCCAGGTTCAATCATTTGTTACCAGATAACTCGGGGCTGGTGAGTGGGACTTACTCGGAATGGCTGTAAGATGTGTGTTGGAAAGTCAGTGTAATGCTATGGAACATTCAAAGTACTTACATGGATTACATGTGTAATGAACATGATTTTCCTTCCACTTTACTGACATCACTGTAGTGAAGTATGAAGTGGAAATATGCCATTCTCTTAGGACACTTGAAAGGTCCCATAGACAGGAGTGAGGCAGAAAGCCAGGCAACTAAGGGAAAGAGCTGAACACTCGCAGAGGAGGAGGGAGCTCAGGGAGTTTCTTCCAGATAGAGACCGGGAAATGCCCATGGTAGTAGCTACATTTTAACTTTTTTCCATCCAAACTCTGTTTGCCAGGACCTGTTTTGTGCCGTGCCCAGCATGCCAGCAGGAGCTGCCACCCCTCTGCTTATGTGATCAATCATCCTGGAGTCTAGCCAGTCAATGCACTCTTTAGTCTGTAGTTACCGTGTGCAGAGAATAGCGACAGGCAAGACACACAACACTTCATAGTGATAAGTCTTAAGATGGGTGAAGGACATGGCACAGCAAATTTCCTTTCTGATTTTCGTATCAACCTTTAAAGGCACAAACATTTCATTTGCCTGGTGAGGGTCAGAGGGCATTTGCTCACCTGTAGCAATGATTAATCAGGCCACAGAATGTAATGGCAGCCATTTAGTGACAGGCTGCAACTGTCTAGTGGGAAGCAGTCTTAATTCTGACCACCATTATCAGTAAATCACTGGGCCCAACAAGCTACAGGCAAAAGTCTCAGTTTAATAATGTCTCTTGAAGTTTTCTGGGCCATCAGGATGTCTCATTTGGTAAAGTACTTGCCACTGCTTCAGCTTGATGACCTGAGTTCAATCCCTGCAACCCACATAAAGGCAGAAGGAGAGAAGTGACTTCACAGAGGTTCCCTCTCACCACCTCACTATGGTATTTGTGACTCTTTCTCTGTCTCTGTCTCTGTCTCTGTCTCTCTCTCTCTCACACACACACACACACACACACCAAATAATAAAAAAATTAAAAGTCTCCTGATAGAACTAACATGTGACTAGTGTGACTGCCACTTGTAAGATTTTTTTTTTCAGGAATATAATCACTATCCAGCATTCATCTTGTGTTAAATTGTTAGTCATAGCTTCCTCTCATCAATTTTCAAATTATGTTATTAGAGTGTACAGGTTATCCTTAACACATATAGTAACCCTGCTCTTTTTCAGCATTCAGTTGCCGAAGTTCTGACAAATGAAGAGTTGTGTGGCTACCATAGATGAAGAAAAGTTATCTCATCCCTGAAGTCCCCTCATGTTGCTATTAGTCATCAAACCTTTCTCATCTCAACCTCTTGCAATGGCTGGCATGTTCTCTGTTGTTATTGTTCTAACATTCTAGACCACCTTAGGTGAAATGGTGACAGGTTAGCTTTTACTGTGTGTGTGTATTGCAGAGATGACTTTTGCATTCCTTGGGATGTTCTTTATTTATACCTATCTCCTCCATTGTTCTCTTTCTTGGTCTCTTCTTTGTCTTTCTACATACTTGACAGTCTTCCCTGTATGTGCCTTGCCCTCTCTCCCGCTAAGATTCTGCAATTTAGAGAAAACAGTAAACATGTGATACTTGTGTTTGTGAGGCAGGTTCATTTATTCCTTTTAGAAAACTGTCTATACCTGTGTTAATTTTATCTATTATCGGCACATGCTAATTATGCATAGATACAGGTTTCCATGAAGATATTTTCATTCAAATACATCATATACTTTGTCTTAGTGCCCCATTGCTGTGAAGAGACACCGAGACCACAGCAACTTTTATAAAGGAAAGCATTTACGTTGGGCTGCCTTACAGTTCAGAGGTTTAGTCTCACCATAGTGGGAAGGAAGCATGGTGGCATGCAGGTAGGGGGTTAGCTGAGAGTTCTACATCTAGATGTGCAGGCAGCAGGAAGACCGCATGACAATGGTGTGGATTGAACATCTGAAACCTTAAAGCCCACTCCCAGTGACACACTTCCTCCAACACGGCCACACCTCCTTACCACTCCCTATGAGCCTCTGGGGACCATTTTGACTCAAACCGTCACATTCTTTACTCCCCATCATTTTCCCTTCCTCTTCCATCTTCCTGTTATTCCTTTTCCTTCCCATAATCTCATTTCTGTTTTCATGTCATATATACACGTGTGTGCTCATATATAAGATTTTGTGTATCTACATAAGATCTAGGATCCATAAATGAGAGATACCATACAATACTTGCCTTGTTGCATCTGTTTATGTTGATTTCCCTAATGATCTGATGATCTCTAGTTACATCTACTTTCATGCAAATGGGATAATTCTATTCTTTGTGATTGAATGAAGCTTTATTGTGTAGATATACCACAATTTCTTTATCTAGTCTTCTGTTGAACGGCAGTCACACTGACACCGTAACTTGGCTAGTGTGAACAGTAGTGAATAGTAGGAGTATATGTGTACTCACAGTGAAGGTCTTGGCATGTTCAGGCAAGTTAAACGTTTAAGAACAGAGGAAATGTATAACATGCAACGCATATAGAGAACTTCTAGCTAAAAATATCCAAAGTAAGCATTTGGCCTATAAGGGTCTGGTTTGGGGGTATCTCAGTAAGAAGACACTAGCCCAGGATATGAAAGGCCCTGGGTTCCATTGCCAGCATCCTAGCATTACACACACACACACACACACACACACACACACACCCTCACACAGACACACACACTCACACAGGATAGAGAGTCAGAGAAAGAGAGACAGAGACAGAGACCGAGAAAGGATGTGGTAATCAGAAAGACCAGAGAACTAGTTAAATATATAAAGGCCAGTGATATGATTCTAACTCATAGGCAGAGTATTTTATTGACATATTTAATGAGGCAGAGTATTTTATTGCCATATGCAATGTGGCCATGACTTTCATCCTTGGTTCTGGGGGAAAATGTCAGTAAACTTTATAAATTTGGACCATAGTTCTTGAAAGTTGTGGATAAAATGTATAAAATCATTTCCAGGGATTAAGGTAATGATCTGTGCCCAAAGTTGTTTTGCATCAATAATAGTAAAATTCCCACATTCTTGCCAGATGCTTATGTGTATATTTTTGGCTACTCACTGGACTTCACATTTTATATTTGATCCAATTTACCTTGACATTTTTAGAGGACACAGAGAACATCACGGAAGCAGCTGTTCTGCTTTGTAATCGGGAAGGGGTCTGAAGTGTATGGGAGATGCTTCCTGCCTTTACAGAACTGCCTTTGCCTGGTTACTTCAAGGACTTCATTTTAAACTTTTGTATGCCATTGCAATTGGGCCACATAGCAATGTCTACTTTTGTACTTCTGTAATCCCTAGTGAAAATGAGCCAACAGTATATATTATTTATTACAATTCAATTTCCAACTTCTAAAAGGATTCTTCTTTACAAAGATTACAATGACTTTCCAAGGAAATTAATTTAATTTTTAAAAATGTTTACTTGTATTTTGTCTTATTTCCCTACAGCTCTAAATCATAGCTATTCTAGGAAATATTAACTACTCTTTAATTTCCACTTGGCTAGCTCACCACGATGTATGAATTAGATCACCTCACTTCCTGTATATTTTTACAAAGAGGCTGGCCTGCTGTCTATGCGTGCCGCCTTTATGGAGAGATGACCATTTTTTGTCCTATTGGTGAGGTAGAAATAGATCTAAATGACATTTAAGGTTGTTTCTTAATGGTCAGGCAGGATGTTTGAGGAAGCCTTGCTTATAAAAATGAACCAAATGACAGAGAAACTTCAGTTAGGAATCAGAAGGAAAGAGAAGAAAACCAGAAACAGGAGAATGCGGGGAGGTGAGAGTGACCCTAGTGGAGGAAGAAGTGGGTTGGAAAGCAAGATACCTTGGTCTCTTGCACCTGCCCGGGGAATTCTGATCCAGCTGTACACAGCCTGATATCTCAAGTGGCTCCTGAAAAACCAGTGAGACAGAACATAGGACCCAAGTCCAGGGTGGTGACTGATTTGCTTCCGCTGTCTTCATGGAAAATCGCCTCTCCCCTACAGAGTCACAGGCAAGCAAATTAGATTCAACAGGGCAGTGTAATTAATCTCCCATTTGGCCCTTGATTATGTAACCACACCCTTATTGGCTGAAAATTGTATTTAAGTTTTATACTAAACAATAGGATTAGATGATCTGCACACAGATGCTGGTCTCTGGGGTCTTACGTTTCTCTAGGCCCAGTTCTTGCTCCCCCCACACCCAAACCCCCAGTTCTTATCCCGATTCCGACAGGAGAGGAACGAACATAAAAGGGTGGTCATAAATTTGAGAATACATTTAGGTCTCAAGAAGTTACTGCAGATGCCAATCCACTGTATTTGACTGGCCATGGATGCTATGAGACTCTGGGGATGAGGAGAAAGGCAAGAGGCTATGCCTCGATGTCCACAGGGGTTAGAAATAATTCAGGAATTTTCTTTGAGAATTTATAGTAGGAAATGATAGGGCAGAAAGACAGACTGGAGCTTAGGGGGTAGGGGCAAGGGTAGGAGTTGAAGAGAAAGGGGTGAAGCTGGCTTTATCCACCCTGGAAGAGGGCACATTCACTCACTGTTGAATGAGGAAGAGTTGTGTGAACAGGAAATGGAGCAGAGCTGTGAAGGACAGGTGGGCCTTGAAGAATGGCTGGTGCAGGAACTTACAGGGCACAGTGGAGAGGAGGACCTGAGTATTTCGGCCAAGTCTGTCCAGGAGGAAGGGCGCTCTGAATCAGGACAGTGCTTTGCTGTGAGGAGATAGAATGAATTGGAAGTAATGCTGTCCTTCCATGTACTTATTCTTTGGTTGAGATTCTAAACTGTGTCTATTAAATATTACAGCTACATTGTACTGATTAGACCCTAACCCATTGCTTACAGTTTGAATGATTAAGTCATTGACGTGGGTGGGAGGAGATTGGACACAGGGGAGGGGTATGCCAGAACACAGGAAGAGACAATGTGTTGGCTTCAGAGGTTCTCTTCTTTCTAAACTGTACCAAGGAACACACTGCCACAGGTATTGGAAGGTCCATGCTTCCCTGCATCCCTACTGAAAAGGAAATGATGACATTTAACTGCATCATAAGTAGAAGAAACATCTCCTTTTAAGAATTTGCAGGGTGACTCTGACACTTCCAGTAAAACAGTCACTAGCAAAGTCAGTGCTGCCTTCTGGTGGCAAGACAGAAAACCTTGTGCAAGACAAAAAAAAAAGTGTCTTTAATTTGTCCCAGTGTAGGGGAATGCTGGGTCCGGGAAGCTGGAATGGGTGGGTTGGGGAGCAGGGGGAGAGGGGATGGGATAGGGGGTCTTCGGAGGGGAAACCAGGAAAGGAGAAAACATTTGAAATGTAAATGAAGGAAATATCTAATTAAAATAAATAGATAAATAATAAAATAAATAAAATAAAATAAGAAAAAGTAAAAGCACATACAATGCATCTTGATCATATCCATATCCCCTCCTATCACTGCTCCAGTTCTCCTTGGGTCCCTTAGGATGGCTCCCTCCCAGCTTCATCAGGTTCTTTTATTTTAAACAAATGTTATTGGATCCAATTAATATTGCCTGTATGCCCACGCACTGGTGCATAGCAATCTACCAATAGGTACATATTCCTGCAAAAACATTACTCTCCTTCTTGCTCCTCAGTTAGGGGCAAGACATCCGAGACCCCTTCTCTATTCATGCTGAATTTTAATTGGCTTGATCTTGTACAAGCAACCACAGCTTCTGTAAGTCCCAGCACGCCACAGCCGTGTCTTTCAGAAGACAGTATTTCACACAATTCCTCCTCATTCTCTCTTATATGTTTTCTGCTCCCTCTTCTATGATGGCTAAATACAAGAGACTTTTTTATTATTGCTCTTGCTTCTTTGAGAATTTTTATACAAGGTATTTTGTTCATATCCAACTTCTGTCCCCTTAACCACCCAGCTTTGTGTTCTCATTTAGTGAGAAAAAACCAAACATGAAGTCCCGTTTCTGTTGTCGGTATAATTCTGGTGGGTGCACATCCACATGAGGGACCACACACTTAAATAAAATTGACTCCACCTCTCCCAACAGCTATCAGTTACCAATAGATCTCCATCTAAGGGTATGAATTGATACCTACCTCTTCAATGGGATTTTGTCTGACTTGAACTTGTGCGGCTTTTGTGTAACAACTGCTGTCAATTCATATGAGCACAGACATTATTGTGTCTGAAAAGCACCATTTCTTTGTAGTCAACCACTGTCTCTCTCAGTCTTTCTGCTTACTTTGAAAAGCAGCCATCAGTTAATTTAGATAGGTCTATAACATTCTAGAATATGGGTAGAAGACACATAATAACCGTAGGCTGTTGAAACATGAGAGGGAGAGAGAATGCATTTGTAGCTGACCAAAGTATGTAACATGTTGGGTGTGGAGCAGTTAGATGAAATCTTAAGCTGGGAAACAACAAAAGAAAATGAATGTTTCAATGGTGGGCTCTGAGAAGAGCTGGATTGGCCGTTTGTTTCTCATTGGGTACTGAGATGAAGGAACTTACCTACTACCAACAATTTGTGTGCTAAGATCATCCCCCAGAGAAGAATGTGTGTAACAGCAGTCAGATGCTCTGTGTTATAGATTCAGTTAAGCAAATCAGGTTTATATTTACTTTTACTTTTATAAAACATAACCCTGGGGAGAAGAGAGAGGAGACAACCTGCAAACCCCAGGAACACCTGTGGTCATCACTAAGCGGTCCATTCACTGCTATTTACCATAGCTCCTTCCCTGCTCCGTGCCTTGGTAGACCAGAACTCTCAGAACTACAAATACAACCTATGCATGCATGCATTTGCCTCTTCAATCGCTCATTTAGATTCATGGAGGATAGACAATGTGTTTGGTATTGTTTCCATAAATCTTGTTGGAGAAACAAACATAAATTAATAACAATAATTATGTCCCTACTTGTTATCACAGGTGAGAGACTCTGTTAAGGTGAGAAAGCATGATTGAATTTAGTGATCCTTAAATTCTCGTATCTCTAATGATTGGTGGATGGGTCACCCAGATATTTGGACCTTTTTTAAGTACTAAAATTAGACTACTTGCCTTGAAAAATAATTTTTTACTTAGACACTAGCTTACCTATTTTCTTAATTCCTGAAAATCTTAACAAAAATTCTTATAAAAATTAACAAATTGCATGTTTTAACCCTTTATACAAGTGCCTTATTTAATATATATATACAGAAATATACTATTATTTTCCATATGCTTTCCCCAAGACTTTTTATTTCAGTGATTATATGACATCACACACTATAGTTCATTCATCTGCAACATATAGTTAGCAATTTTTTTTTAGCAGGTAGACAGTGGCAACAATCAGATCTTGGGTATAATCTGTTTATACACCTTATTTTGTAGTGTTCATTAGTACACAATCATTAAGTTGGGGTATATATCCTATATCAAATCAGGTACTCCTTCACTTAGATCATTTGCCTACATTCTTGGGTTTTCTATGACAGAGCTATCCCTTAGGCATACTGTATTGGTTCTAAAAGTCATCAAAGAGATGGGTGATGACAAGTATTCTTACTTTTTCTAGGGTTGCCAGAGAAAACAAAAATTCTCAGTTAAATTTGTATTTCAGGAAGACAGCTTACAGTGTTTTAATAGTGTATTTATACTAAATTATCATCTGCTTATTTGACATTCAGCTTTAATTGCACCCTGTATTTTTACTTGCTAAGTCTGGTAACTCTCCTCTGGCTTGGCTTTCAGCATGTCTATTAACAATTCAGTGTGTGCCAGGGTATGGTGTTGCTAATGCTGTGTTTGCGTCTCACAGAATACACACAATATAGGATAAGCCACAAGAATTTTTGCTGATGCAAATATTTGGAATATCAGTCTGTATTATTCAGGGTTCTCTAGAGTCACAGAATTTACGGATAGTATCTATATAGTAAAGGAATTTATTGATGACTTACAGTCTGCAGTCCAATTCCCAACAATGGTTCAGTAGTAGCTGTGAATGGAAGTCCAAGGGTCTAGCAGTTGCTTAGTCCCACAGGGCAAGCAGGCAGAAGAGCAAGAACCAGACTCCCTTCTTCCAATGTCCTTATATGGTCCCCAGCAAAAGGTGTAACCCAGATTAAAGGTGTGTGTCACCACACCTTTAATCCCAGATGACCTTGAACTCAGAGATCTCCTGGTCTTAATCTTCTGGAATCCATATCCACTATGTCTCAAGATCTCCATACCAAGATCCAGATCAGAAACTTCTATCTCCCAGCCTCCAGATTAGGGTCACTGGTGAGCCTTCCAATTCTGGATTGTAGTTCATTCCAAATATAGTCAAGTTGACAGCCAGGAATAGCCACTACACTGTCTATTTGGTATTTGAGGGAAATTTACACTCTGGGGATATGAACAATAATACACAGGGATGGCAGAAATATATTTTGATTTTGTGAACTGTGAATGGGGCAACAAGGGAAGGAAAGGAGGGCATGAAACTTGTCCAAGTGTTCCTGGCCTGCAGTTGCCTTGGGTCCTTAGATAGACTATTATCATTAAAGAGTACACACAAAATGCCAGAATCTAGGGACTGAGACCTTGAAACTTTTTCTACTTCCCCTTGGGTCTGGCACTTTACAGCCTTTATATTGACATTTGAAGTGGGATGCATTGCTCAAGAGATCTCCCCAGAGACCCTCTCTGTCAGATTTCAGTAAGGAAAGTATGATAAAGTAGAGGATCTACTGGTCACATGATGCGCGACGCCCATGTAGTATTTATGACAAAGTGAAAGACATTGGTTTTAGATTTTTAGAATTTATTAGCTTTGTCTAAAAGGAAATTTGTTAAATACATTTCTCAGGAAACAAAAAATGTTTAAGATGAAAACAATAAAAATTCCACTGAAGAAGATAACAACAAACTTTTGAACAAAATTCAAAAAAATGGAAAAAAGGCAACGATAGCCAAGGGAAGAAATGTGAAATGGAAAACAGAGAGATTAACCAAATGATAGTATCAAAAACTTGTCAATAAGAAAGGAAATGATAAAAACAAAATACAGAATAAAGTTGGAAACAGTCACACACACATTATAATGAATAACGGAATTATGAAAACTATGCTGATAAAATAAAAAACCTAGAGAAATGTATAAATCGATAGCAGTTATTCTTTTGACTAATCCGAACATTCACTGTGACTTCTGGGTTTCTATCATGAATAGTCACAGTAGGCTGGGTCTTTCTTCTTGATCAACCATTGGGCGAAAAGAGAACCAGAGTGATACCCCTTCCGCCATAGCAGTGTGACACACCCATATACGCTATGCCCAGGCTCTACAAACCTGCCAGTCCACCCTTAGGCCACCCCCAGAATCACGAGGCTTAAGGATGCCCATTTGGAGTTCAAATGGCTCAGGGCTGGGTCTTTGCAACCTCACTGTGTTTGCAGCGGGTGAGAGGGGATCCTCCCTTTGTCAGCTACCTTCTTTGCACGTGGCCTCAGGCTCAGCAACTGGGCATCCTCGGGTCACAAAAGGCACGAGCAAGCCCAGAGCTCACTACCATTTTGGCCCCTGGCGATATTCCCAAAAGAGGGGCCTGGCCTGCACTGCGGTTGTTGGTAAGTTTAGTCTCTACTCATGGTCAGCTGAGCCTTGCCCTCTCTCTCTCTCTGCCCTGGCCCCCAACGCCCCTGTCTTTTAGCTTCCGGGGCAATGGCCTTTCACAGACCCGAGTTCTCCGGGATCCCTGTAGGTCTTTACCCTTCGGCCTCCAATGGCTGAGCAGTCTCTCTGGGCCCATTCCCCACCAATCCTGCTGTCATGTCCTCTCTTGAGGTGTGGGATTCAAAGACTCAGGGAGAATGAGTGTACGAAGTACTGTTTAAGGGTTTTATTATTTCTTTTTAAGTTATTTAATCGTAACTAATACACATTTCAAAAATGTACCCCAACTCCCAGCCACCCTCTGCCCATTTTGGAATTAAAAACAAACAAGCAAGTCCTTTGCAGCATGTCTGCTAACCCAGAGGGTAAAATGTGACTGCCTGGGGCTTTTAAAATTTCATGTTGATGAAATTGAGAGTTGATGGTACCCTGTGCACCCTTCTCTCTTTGCATTCAAACAGGCATTCCTGTCTAGGATAATATTTTACTGTTCTCAATACGACGACATGGCAACTTTTCCCCAAATGGAATGAGGAATCTAAAGTCTCTCCATCAGTCAGTAAAAACGTGTTCACTATATATATTTAGCGATTAGAACAAAACAGACTGTTGTCTTTCCACCAGCCCATCGTTAATAAACATTCAGGCAGTGCTTACTGTCTCAAGTGTCCGTGCTTTACAGCCTTTCTAGAGTGTAACTGAACCACAGAAAACTGCGAGGTATAAAATTTGATGACACTCGAAACCATGTGCACACCTATAAAAATGCTGTAATCAACAGAATAATAAACATACCCCCTAAACCAGATTTCCTTTGATGAGACACCATTGTACATGCCCTTCTGCTCAGTAGCCACTGGAAGCTTTCTCCCAGGGCAGCCTGCATTTCTTTCTATCTATCTATCTATCTATCTATCTATCTATCTATCTATCTATCTATCT
>NC_034596.1:7001021-7005182 GCF_900095145.1 Mus pahari | reverse complement strand
CCTGCCTGCCTGCCTGCCTGCCTGCCTGCCTATCTATCTATCTATCTATCTATCTATCTATCTATCTATCTATCTATCTATCTATCTATCTATCTAACTATCCATCTATTTGGCTTTTATGTGCTCATGTATGTTTTCGCCCTGCTGTTTTTATTTGGCACGTTTCTCTGACTCATCCATGCTGTTGTCTATGTAATGTTGCTTTTCCAGTGTTGTGTAGCGTAGAATGGCAACTATGCCTTTGTTGTGTACATTTCCTCTGTTTCCAATGACATTTGTATTATTCTCACTTTTGACAATTGTATTTACCTCATTTGTGGCTTTTACAAATCTGCCGCAGTGTCTTTACATATGTTTATCCCTGTGATTTCATTTTCATATGTAGGAGTGAATTGGCTGAGGCAAAGGAACATACATAGTTAACTTTTAAAAATAAAGCCATCGAGCTTCAAATGGACCCAGCATTTTGTGACCATGCACAGTCAATGCGAGTTCCAGTTATTATTCCATACCATTACCTGTGCTTGCCTGGCTACCCTTTAATGCAACCATTCTATAGGGTGTGGAATATTATTGTGGTGATATTTTAATAATTTCTCTATAGAAATGAGCAGTGAACATCTTTTTTATGCATCAGTTTTGGATATATATATATGTACATATATATATACATGAATTAATACATATATACACACATACATACAAAATACACACAGACACATATATGTATATATACATTCACATGAATACACACACATATATGCATACACACATGTACATACATACACATACACATGTGTGTGTGTGTGTGTGTGCGTGCTTCTCTTTTGAGGCAGGCTTCCTGTACCACAGGCAGGACTTGAGTTTGCTATGGGCCAAAGATGGCCTTATACCTTTTCTTCAGATTCCCTCATCTTCAACTCCTAAAAGCTAGGATTATAGATATGCACCACCATGTCTAGTTTATGCTGTAAGGGGCCTTGAACCCAGTGCTTTATGCATGCTAGGCACACACTCTACACTTCTAGCCTTGTGTATCTTTTGTAATATTATGACAGCTAATTTTTTTTCTTTTGTAGTCTTGCTCATTGAAAATCCATTTTCATTTCTTATTTTAATGGCTGTATCATCTTTAATTCCTTTTTAGTTTCTTAGTATCCTATATTGATTATAGAAAATGGTGAATTTAATTGTGATATTTTCCTTCATGAATTTCACATGTACTGGTATAATTGCCCATTCATCACCTTCTCCTCTCTCTACCTTATCATTGGTCTGTTTTCTCTCACTAAACAGCCCCTTCCTGCTTTCTTGTTGTTTTTGGACTTAAATATTATATATGAGAGAAAATATGCAATGATTTTCTCTGTCCGGCATATTTCACATAACATAATAATTTCCAGTTCTATCCATTTCCCTCCATATAACACAATTTAATTTTCTTTATGGCTGAATAAACTCCATTATGTATGTATGCATGCCACACTTTCCTTACCCATTTGTGTGTTGATGGACCTGTAGGCTGATTCCACATCTTGGTTGTTGTGAATAATGGAGCAATAACTGCAAATGTGCAAATATCCATGTGGAATACTGTCTTAGATTCCTTCTTGTAGACACATCCCAGGAGCAGTGCAGTGGGTCACGTGTAGCCTTTCAGTTAAGAAGCCACAGTATAATGTCCATAGTAGCTGTAATAATTACCTTTTTCAGAATAATGTGTGTGAATTTCCACTGCCGGCCTCTGAGCTCCACGGTATCATTTATTCAGTGTTTCCTGATAATTGTCATTCTGACTGGGTTGTGGTGGAGTTGAAATGTACTTTTGATTTGCATTTATTCCATAACTAAGGATATTGAAAATGGCTATTTAGATTTCTCTTTTTAATTATTATACAGTACACATGTAATAACTTTGTGATGATAAATTTTCATATTTTGAATTATGAAGCATCTTCCTTTTCATATTTGTGTCATCTGAACAGGGACAGAAACATACATTAAAAATATTTTGTCCTTTGGAAAACAACATAAAGAATAAAATAAAACTTTCTCTTTTTGCAAGGGGATGTTGAAGTGGCCCTACTTAGTAAAAACAAAATGCAGAGGAAACCCTAAAATGAAGACCTACTGTGTTTCTGTTTCCTGTTTTTCTGATGTGGGTCCTTTCTTGCCCGTCTATGCTTGCTCCTATCACTGTCCCAGTTGTAGATGTGATCCTCATAACAAATACTTGTTTGTCTCAATGACACCGGATACTCTAGCAGTCAGGATGGGCACCTTTATGTCTCTTCCATTTCCCTTCAATTCTAGACCTTTCAATTTTCATTTGTTTAGGGATTTGAGTTGATCCCAGGAATCTTTTCAATGTTTCATTTTTAACCTATCCTTCCTTTCTTTCTAGGTTGGTTCTTTGTTCCTCAACTGTAACTATGTTACTGATATTTGTGTTTCTGACTTTGCTTGGAGCCTCTTTGGTTCTTTATTTAATATTACCTAGAGCATCCTACTGTTGGCTCCTCTGGTAAAGCAAAGGATCTATATAACTCCCATGCAGGTCTGGTCTTTTAAGTCACCCTCAAATTCCAGCAAGCATCCATTCTTTTTTCTCCTAGACTTCATTGTAGGCCCTTTCTGACTACTTTTGGTTTTCTTGTATAGCTCTTAATTTGCTTCCAGTCTATTTGCTTTCTTTCATTAATTCTGGTAACATAATCTTTCTTTTAAAAAAATCATCAGTAGGTATACATCTTTGTACTTGTGTCCAGCAATATTTGCAACCATCTTAGGAGGAGAATGATATCTAGTCCAGCAAATATTGATCCCTTAAATGCTTTATGAGAATACTCTTCTCATCTGAGCATTAGTATTGACCTTCATTATCCAGCCGTCCTTTTATATCACCAGGCGCTGGGCAGTGGGTGTGGGGGAATAAAGGGAGTGGGAGAAAACCCGAATCCCGCCAGAGTTTCCGAGCTCTGGGCAGGCGGACATGGAAGGACTGCCGAATGCTTTCCATGCAACCCCATGTGGGTGTTTGGCTGTGGAAAGCTGGGAATCCCAGCTCGCTCGGTGGGAGGTGGACAAGGGGCAGTCCTAGATACCAGGTTCACCGCAGAAGAGCTGAAAACAGAATGGGGGACCCTGGGGCAGCTCGTTCCACCCCAGGGCCAAAGGGAGGAGAGGGCAGGGGGATAGGGCCCTGGGTACAGGAAGGCCTTCCCGCAGGAGGTTAGAGGAGGCTCCTTAGGGGAAGGCCTATCGATCCCATCTTTCAAGCGAAGTGGGCCTTGATGAGCAGAGAAAGTCTATGGTTTTAGAGCTTTATTGTAGAAAGGCAGGGAAAAAGAGAGAAGGTAGAAAGAGAGAGGCTGGCCATGGCCACATGGAGAGATGGGGGAAGGGAGGGGGGCTAGAGATGAGAATAAGAAAGGTGAGAGCTTAGAGAGAACGAGGAGGGGCCAAGCAGTCCCTTTTATAGTGGGCGGGGTTATCAGGTAACTGTGGGAGGAGCATGCCTGGCTATAGTCAGGTAACCATGGGGGGTGGAGTCTAGCCAGAATGCCAGAAGTTTGGGCATGACTGTCACACACCTCTCCTGCAGGGGCTACGGGGGCTGTAACTTCAACAGGAGCCAGGGGTCCAGGAGACATGATTGAACACCTTCTGTCCCATGTAGGTGGAAATCACCACCCATTGGTTCCCCGGAGTTCACGACCTATGGCCAGATGTGGGCCTGGTTACCAGAGGTTTTCCATGGAGATCTCTGGCCAGGCCTGGTGCAAGGGTTCCAGTGAAGGGAAGCAAATGCAGACAGGGAGGGGAAGTTGCTTTCCTGCTTCCACTGTGCCAGTCTCTGCCATGCCTGTGCTGCCCTGTACTGAGTCTGGCCAGGCTGGGCTGATGAGAAGTGGACTAGCCAGTGAGGAGTGCAGCAGGGCCTCAGGCAGAGCTTTGGGAGAGCTGATGTCTCCCCAAGTGTTACAGCTCTTAGGACAAAGGCTCTGATGACTGAGTAGTTCCCGCACACCTTTATTCCCTGGATAGGATTTATATACAGTTTTGGGGATGGTTGAGGGTTGGACAGCAGGTACTTCTCATTGGCTTGGACTGAGAGTTTGGGGAAACCTTATTTGCATGTGGGAGGGCTTGGTGCAGCTA
>NC_034596.1:6999117-7000706 GCF_900095145.1 Mus pahari | reverse complement strand
AAAAAAAAAAAAAAAAGTAGTAGTTTTATTAAAAGTATAGTATTATTTTATGCTCATCAGTCACTTTAAGTTGTTTGGAGATCTACCGCCTTATTTTCACTGGTTTCCTTGAGTTCTACAATAGGTAGGCTTCTGATAGGAAATGAGAATTTTTTTCCTTTGCATGTGGCTATCCAGTTGTTTTAGCATATTTTAAAAACTCATTTATGTTCTTCCTTCTGAATCCCAGCAGAGGCCGCTGAGCGCTCTGGAGTACTCTCCATGCTGCAGGTCCTCAGGATCACCTCAGGATCACGGGTGAGTGGAACGCAACATCAGCTCCAGAGAATCCTGGATGGGCTTGTGCCAGCAGGAACCCCACCTGACCAGAGGCTAGGTTCCAGTCTGGTCGGGGCCACCTCTGCCATCTTTCTTCTGAACCCCAGCAGAGGCCACTGAGCACTCCGGAGGACTCTCCAATCCGCAGGTCCTCTGGATCACCTAGGGATCATAGGAGGCAGAGCAGAGACCCAGACCCCTGGGCACCTTTCTTGCCAGAGGAGAGTCTGCCTACAGGGAGGGCTCTGACCCCAGGACTCAGAAGGTGGATCAGAGCTCCAGAATTCTGGAAACCTGCCCTGCAAGAGGAGAGCTTGCCTGCAGAGAGTGCTCTGACCACTAGGACTGAGGTGAGAATTGGATTTCCAGGAGTGCTGACAGAGGCTAATGGAATCACAGGAGGATCAAGCTCCAGCCAGAGATAGCTTGAACATTAACACCAGAGATTTCCAGATGGCGAAAGGCAAACTTAAGAATCTTATTAACAGAAATCAAGAATACTGGGCATCATCAGAACCCAGTACACCCACCACAGTGAGTCCTGAATACCCCAACACACCCAAAAAGCAAGACGTGGATTTAAAATCTTATCTCAGATGGTGGTAGAAGATTTAAAGAAGGACATTAATAACTCAAAGACATACAGCAGAACACTGCTAAACAGGTAGAAGCCCTTAAAGAGGAAACACAAAAATCCCTCAAGGAATTACAGGAGAATACTGCTAACCAGGTAGAAGTCCTTAAAGAACTACAGGCAAACACTGCTAAACCAGAAGAAGAAACACAAAAATCCCTTAAAGAATTACAGGAAAACACTACCAAACAGGGGATAGAATTGAACAAATCCATTCTAGGATCTGAAAATGGAAGTAGAAACAATAAAGAAAACCCAAAGGGAGAGAACTCTGGAGATAGAAACCCTAGGAAAGAAATCAGGAGTCATAGATGTGAGCATGACCAACAGAATACGAGAGATGGAAGAAAGAATCTCAGGTCCAGAAGATTCCATAGGGAACATGGACACAGCAATCATAGAAAATGCAAAATGCAAAAGATCCTAACTCAAAACATCCAGGAAAACCAGGACACAATGAGAAGACCAAACCTACAGATAATAGGAGTAGATGAGAAAGATTTGAAACTTAAAGGGCCAGCAAATATCTTCAACAAAATTATAGAAGAAAACTTCCCATACCTAAAGAAAGAGATGCCCATGAACATACAAGAAGCCTACAAAACTCCAAATAGATGGACCAGAAAAGAAATTCCTC
>NC_034596.1:6936504-6999106 GCF_900095145.1 Mus pahari | reverse complement strand
AAAAATTCAGGTGACAGCAGGTGCTGGTGAGGTTGTGGAGAAAGAGGAACGAGTTTTCATTCCTTCATTGTTGGTGTGATTGCAAGCTTGNACAATCACTCTGGAAATCAGTCTGGCGGTTCCTCAGAAAATTGGACATAGTACTACTGGCAGATCTAGCAATACCTCTCCTGGGCATATACTCAGAAGGTGTTCCAACTGGTAATAAGAACTCATGCTCCACTATGTTCATAGCAGCCATATTTATAATAGCCAGAAGTTGGAAAGAACCCAGATGTCCCTCAACAGAGGAATGGATACAGAAAATGTGGTACATTTACATAATGGAGTACTACTCAGCTACTAAAAACAATGAATTTATGAAATTCTTTGGCAAATCGATGTATCTGGAGGATATCATCCTGAGTGAGGTAACCCATTCACAAAAGAAGTTACTTGATATGCCCTCATTGATAAGCAGATATTAGCCCAGAAACCTAGAATACCCAAGATACAATTTCCAAAACACAAGAAAATCAAGAATAAGGAAGACCAACACGTGGATACTTCATTCCTCCCTAAAATAGGGAATAAAATACCTAGGGAAGGAGTTGCAGAGACAGTTTGGAGCTAAGATGAAAGAATGGACCATCCAGAGACTGCCCCACCCGGGGTCCATCCCATAATCAGCTACCAAATGCAGACACTATTGCATATGCCAGCAAGATTTTGCTGGAAGGACCCTGATATAGCTGCGTCTTGTCAGGCTATGCCAGTGTCTGGCAAATACAGAAGTGGATGCTCACAGTCGTCTATAGGATGCAACACAGTGCCTCCAATGGAGGATCTAGTGAAATTACCCAAGGAGCTGAAGGCGTCTGCAACCCTATAGGTGGAACAACAATATGAACTAACCAGTACCCCCAGTGATCATGTCTCCAGTTGTATATATAGCAGAAGATGGCCTAGTCAGCTATCATTGGGAAGAGAGGCCCCTTGCAAACTTTATATGCCCTATACAGGAGAAGGCCAGGGCTAAGAAGTGGGAGTGAGTGAGGGGAGCAGGGCGTGGGGAGTGTATAGGGGACTTTCGGCATAGCATTTGAAATGTAAATGAAGAAAATATCTAATAAAATAATTTAAAAAATCATCTACACTTATGATTCTTATTTTTTGAATTGAGGGTCTAACCCAGGGCTTTGTACTTGCTAGGCAAGTGCTCTACCACCAAGGCACTGGTTTTAATTGCTCAGTTTGACTGGTAGAAATTGCTTCCTCCTTTATTGACCTTACATATGTAGCTATTATTTCTAGGTTTTCTCATTTGTTTACATGAATTTTTCCTTGTCTGTACCACTTCAAGTAGAGATCTACTTGAAGAACGATTGCTCATTTTAAAGAGTTTTATTGAACTATGAGCTTCTACGTAAGATATAGAACATTCCAATTTTTGGTAAAAAGCATACTAGAATATTGGTTATGTTTCTCTCAGTTCTACCAGTGAATTTGACCATGATACATTGGATGCCTTAGCAGCAATGAATGTCTGCCGCTATAGATGAGGCCATCTTCAATTCCCGTTGACTATGTTGGTAGCTTTTTCTTCAGTGAAGAGTATTAAAATGAGGATCCTCAGCAAGCGTCCTTATAGCAGTGAAATGTGATGTATTTGAATCAAAAGTTGTATTTTAATATTAAATAGCTATTTTAAGTTTACAGGGTGAAAAGTAGTAGGTTATTATCCTACCTGGACCCCAAGACTTTTTCTTTCTAAATCCTTACTTAATCTGGATGCAGTCCTCCTTAATCTGGATGCAGTAATCCACTTACCATTTTGATACACTATCAATGAAGGAGGCATAATAACTTTTAAAATTTATGCTTCTCAGATATTGGAGTACTTTAGGCTTTCTGGCATGCTACAGTTTTTAAAGTAGCCTGTCACTTGTTCCTGTGAGTCTTTTCCTTTCCATAGGAGTATGCACACTCACTGTTTCCTTTATAGATTTAGTTTCTGCCTTGCACAGGATTGCCCATCTTCCTTGGAAGTGTTGTGGATATTTTCCTAAGGATCTCTATTTTCATATTCTGAAAACAGTTTCATTTTAGGTTGGTTTTTGATTGGTAGAGAAGAAATATATGGTTGTTTATAGAAAAAAATAGGAAGTAGAGAATTCTCAAAGGAAAAAAAAACATTAACTTGTGTTCAAAATAACCCATGGGAAAATTAATGGGTATGTTTTCTTTTTAAACAATTGGAACCTTATCAATCATGTAAAATAAAATATTGTAGCCCTATCATCGTCATCCAGAGCCACTGGTGCCCTTTTGACTAATTTGTTATCTCTCTGGACTGTTTTCATGCCTGGTTATGTTTTTCTTGCAGCTGGTAGTGCAGCATCTGAACACTCATGCAGTATATTTATATGATCTCATGCAGTAGATCTAATCTTGCATCGATTCTTCCTGTGCTTGTGATATGACCTTTGTGTACAGTCTCTATTACGCTTCACTACTGTACAGTGTGTTTTATGCAATTGTTTAGTCACCAACGGAGGGAAAGTTAGTTGCCAAGTTCCCAGATCTTACAAACAGTGGTGTAAGGCTCAACTTCCCATGTAAGTTTTGATAGAGCAGTCTTATAAGTCAAATTGTCTCCCTTAAAAAGATATATCTGTGTAAGTATTGTTCTCTTTGTTTCTCTTTGGTTGATTTCGGCCCTGAGTTTGACTATCTCCCGCCATCCTCTTGGGTGTGTTTGTTTCTTTTTGTTCTAGGGCTTTCAGGTGTGCTGTTAAAATTTCTAATGTAGAAACTCTCCAATTTCTTCACAAGGAGGGTACTTAGTGCTATCAATTTTCCTTTTTGCACTGCTACTGAAGTCGGGGACCCGTGAGGTTGAATAAGAGAAAGTCTGGAAGAAGCTGAGGAGGAGGGTGACCCCATAGGAAGACCAGCAATCTCAACTAAACCTGACTCCTGAGATTTCTCAGACACTGAGCCACCAACCAGGCAGCATACATGAGCTGGTCCAAAGCCCCTCCCCCACCCCTCTCCCCGGACACATATACAGCAGAGGACTGTATATACATATACAGCCTCAGTGAAAGAAGATGCACCTATGAGGTCCCAGGGAATGGGGAGGCCTGGCAGGGGTTGGGGTTTGGAGGCGGGGAATGGGGGGTGAGAGGGTGGGGGTGGAGGGGGGACATCCTTTTAGAGACACGGAGAGGAGGACTGGGATGAGGGACTGAGGGAGGGTAGATCTAGAGTGGGATAACAACTGGACTGTTGTTAAAAAAAAAATCTATCTGTGTTTTAGCTCTGGTACCCATAAATGTGACTTTATTTAGAATAACAGTACTGTAAATATAATATACACAATGAAAGTATTAATTAATGACATGTATGGACGTTTTACCTCCAGGCATGTTTAAATGCATGCCTGCTGCCTGCGGAAGCTAGAAGAGAGCATTGGATTTCTGGAACTGGAGTTGCAGATGGCTGGTGCTGGCAACTAAGCCCATTTGCTTTGCCAGATCAACCAGTACCCTGAACTGGTTAGTTATCTTCACAGCTCAACAGCTGGGAACTTTTGTGTAGTTTTTGTTTATCTTCTGTGATATCATCCTTTGTGTAGGTTTCATCATTTTTCATGGCTGAATCATATTCCACTGCAAGGACAAAATCATTGCAATAATCCACTCAACACAATAGACTTCAGGGTAGTTTTTACTTTCAGATATCATATAATGTTTCTGTGAACATTTGTAGTCATGGTTTTGTATGGATATGTGATTTTGGGTTTTTTTGTTTGTTTGTTTGTTTGGTGATGCATTTTGATGTAAAATTGCTGTTTAAGTGTTTGAAGGGCTGCTAATTGATTTTCCAAATTGTGTCCATTTGCAGTTCTGTCAGCAATGTAGGAGGCCTCTAATTTCCCTACATCCACACGAGTTTGTTCTCAAACTATTTGGTTCTCGCCATCCTAGTGGTTCTTCTATGGCAGCTTACCACACCCTTAACTAGTGTTTCCTTAGTTACTAAAGCTATCTAACAATTTTCCATATGTTTTGAACTCATGTCTAATTAAATGTGTCCATTTTTGCATTGCCTCGTGTGTTTTCTCACTGTTTAGCTTAGGAGATGTTTATTTATATTGCACATCAAGCTCCTTATCTGATACTTGCAGACATTGTCTCCTATTTTAAGTAGTTTTAAAACCTTCTTATGGTTTCCTCTAGTGAACAAACTTTTTATTTATCATATTCTAAATGATCTGTTTTTTCCTTGTTATTAAGGCTTTCAGAATTATATTTAAGAAACCAAGCCATGACTTGATTATTTAAGTTATGAACATTTATCCTTAGATTTTTTTCTTTAAATTTAAGACTTATAGGCAGGATTTTTTTAATCCAGTTTAAAGTAGTCTTTAAAAGTTGTATGAGCTAGGAGTCCAACTTCATTCTTAAAGGCTTATTTTATTTTATTCAATTTAAATTATGTATGTGTGTATGTATATATGTGTGAAGGTATTTGCATGTGAGTATGTATTCACATGAATGCCAGAAGAGGGGGTCAGATCCCCTGGAGATGATTCCAGTGAATTAGAGGCAGCTGAGTGCCCAGTATGGATTCTGGGAACTGAACTCAAATCCTCTGGAAGAGGAGAAGGTGTTCTTTAACTGCCAAGCCATCTCTCCATCTCCTGCTTTATCTCTTGTTCATAAGTATATGCCGTTTTCCAGGGCTGTTTATTGAAAATGTCACTGCCTTATTGTTGTGCTTTATGTTGACTGAGGAAGGGGCACCAAGCTCTGTGGGTAATCACTGTATTCCTCACTATCCACTATCAAACACTTGTGGTAAATGGTGTCAATTATATTTAACATTGCCCTTTATTGAGCATTAGTGATGGTACAACAGATTGACCTTTGAGGATACATACATACATACACATATGTATGTATATATCCTCTCTCTCTCTCTCTCTCTCTCTCTCTCTCTCTCTCTCTCTCTCTCTCTTTCTGTTTCTCTTTCTCGCTACAATAATCTAGTTCTCAAACTTTTGGTCTTGGGTTCTCTGAACACTCCAAAAACCATTGTTAAGGCCTTCACATTGCTCGTGCATATGGGGCTAATCCCTACCAAAACTTACAGTAGAACTATAGTTTTGAAATATTTTCTAATTAATTTAAAAATAACAACAAATTCAGTAAATTATATACATATATATTGATATAAAGGTCTTTATAAATACCTTTCATTCATCACATGAGATTTTATATATTTATATATATTTTCTCTCTCATATATATGTACACACACACATATATATTATATATATAATATATATAATATATATTTATAATGTGAGGGGATGAAAAGTATTTATAAAGGCCGATGTCTGGTCTGACTTTATTTAGAGTAACACTAGAGTCCTTTACAGGAAGAGCACTTGGTTTAAATCTATGAGTCACAAACAGAGTTAGCTTTTCCCTTCATGTATTTTGCATCTAAAAAAACTTGACAAGGTATCATTATTTACCTTTGGGTATTTGGCTGGGCGAAGCAAGCTTGTCACTTCAAGGAAAACAACAGGCAGCATCTGTCAGCGATAAAACTCAAGTTCTAAGGCAAAAATTAGAGAAGTAGGAAATTAGTGTCGTGTTATGAGTTGACGATTTTTCTGATGAGATAGCTGGCTATATTAATTAGTTTGATCATGGGGCTGTTGGATATGTTAGTACTGTATACGTAGACAGACCAATATTTTCACACAAATTAATATAGAGTCTTATGAACTAATTCACAGTTGAAAGTTCAATCTCAAGACAGACCAGTGGATTTTTGATTAGCAGAGTACAAAGGTTCCTCCATATTTTTCTTTTGCGTATTGTAATAACTGCTTAGAAGTGACTACTTAATAAGTTTTTGTGCTTGTCAAAGAAGATTCCATTCCCTTTCTTCTCCAAGTACATATATCTGTAGACATCTTTTTCATATGTCTAGTAAATTTATTACAAGACACTGAATATAGAAGCCAATCTGAGAGAGCAGCTTTTTTTTTTTTTTTTTTTTTGTTTTTCGAGACAGGGTTTCTCTGTGTAGCCCTGGCTGTCCTGGAACTCACTCTGTAGACCAGGCTGGCCTCNTCAGAAATCTGCCTGCCTTTGCCTCCCAAGTGCTGGGATTAAAGGCGTGTGCCACCACACCCAGCACAAGATCAGCTATTTTAATTAAGCACCAAACATTGTGTTTGTACAAAGCTGTGAGCTCTGGCACTCTTCCCTATCATTGTTCATTTTGAAAATATCACCTGTCATGAAAATATTTATGTTATAATTTACTGAATTTATTGTGATTTTTAAATTTATTGCTTGATATTTCAAAACTATAGTCCTAAGTGTTGCCAGGTGTCTGCTTCATATGCAAAGCCATCTGATGGCCTTAATACTTTGTTTTTAGAGAGTTCAGAGAATCTGCAACCAAAAGACTTTAAAAACAGCTAGATTAATGAGAGGGGGAGAGACACACAGAGAGAGACAGAGACAACAGACACAGACAGAGATGGAGACAGAGTCAGACACACACACACACAGGCGACAGGGGGGAGTGGAGGTTGGAGAAGAGATTAGGAAGGACTTTTTCACAGAGAAAGCATTCTTGGTTAGAATGGTCTCATCCAGGATCCTCATTTAGCAGGAAGTACTCTGTCCAAAGCTGGGAGAGAGATGGGTGGATGAGCTGTGTTCTGAAGACACCCATAGGCAAGGATGTTCATGAAATGGCCAAGAAGATGTAACTGTGGCAGAGTCAGAAGTGACTGGTCACCGTAGGAAATAAGGTTAAGAACAGAATACAATGTCCAGATCTGGGCAGTGAGGTGTTGGTTCAGGTTGGACCATAGGGTCACACAGTGTGTGAGATNTCCTTTTCTCCCTCAGTGAAACCTGAGGTCCTCATGTAGCTTTCAGCTGGATGGTTAATACATGCTTGTGCATCTTTAAGAGGTCCTGGCACTGTTACAGGTCAAGGCAATGCAGAATTAAGGACACATGANGTAAGGCTTGGTAGGAATCTANNATTGCAGNGGGAANGGGCTTTNGATTAGATCTGTGTTACAGCAACACAGACAGTGGGACCGATTCCTAAATCATGAGGTGCAGCAGAGCGGAATCAAGAGTACCTGAAAAGACTTAAGAAAATCTTTTCACTAGTATATTAAATTGATTTTTAGCATTTTAAAAATAGCTTCATTTTGCTATAATNTTAAAAGCATACATCTTTATGACCTCTGAGTATTGTCTCTTGAAAGACTCCTTTAATAAAAATTAGAAAAAGCATCCTCACATTTCTCCCTTTTATGTTATTTTAAAAATATTAATTATTTTCTACCTGGAATTTATTTCTGCTTTTTAAAAAGAAGTTTCTGGATTATTTTATTTGGGGGCTTGATAATATGCTTTTTAATAGGGATTCTTCTCTTAGCAGCACTATTACCTTCTACCCACTAGATGCCAGTGGCACTGTCCCCTTTACTCCAATTGCAACCAAATATTTCTTTAGACATTGAGAAATGTCTTCTTGGGGACAAAATCACCATAAAAAGTCACAAAATGAAGCCCTAATTTGTAAACACATATGTGGGACCTTGAAAGGCATCCTGTTTTCTAGTCAAGCTAAGTTCAAATCTCGGAGACCCAACAGATTAATCTACAAGGGACAGAAGGCCCGTTTGCCATGCTCCCAGACATAGGCTCCTGACACGAGGCCCCAGCTCCATGATTCTGTGGCCATCAGTTACGTAGGCTGTCCAGACTCTACCCCCACAGTTACCTGGCAATAGCCAGGTATGTTCCTCCCCACAGTTACCTGGCAATAGCAAGGTAGCCCAGCCCACTATAAAAGGTCTGCTCGGCCCCTTCTCTCTCTTAGGCTCTTGTTCTCTCTTTCTCACCTCTTCCTCTCCTTCTACCCCTCCCTTCTCTCCACATGGCCATGGCCAGTCTCTTCTACCTTTCTCTCTCTCTCTCTCTCTCTCTCTCTCTCTCTCTCTCCTCTCTCTTTCTTCTACAATAAAGCTCTAAAACCATAGACTGCCTCTGCTCATCAAGACCCACCGTGCTAGAACAATGGAATAGGCCTTCCCCTGAAGATCCCTGTCTAATCTCCTGGGAAGGCCTTCCAGCATTTCCAGACACCAGCCTGGACCAAAGACTCCCATCTGAGTGGAAACCACCCAGCTCTTTCTCCCCCTGCCCCTTCTCCCTTTGGCCCTGGGGATGACCAAGCTGCCCTGGGAGGGGGGCACTTAGGTCTCAGCTCTTCTGCGACATACAGCGGTGTCTGGGGTGTCTGAGAGTGACAACCTGTTGTCTCTGACCTCCGTGAGGCCCAGAGGCCCCAGAGCCGGCTCTTCCACGGTACCCAGCAGTCTGTGTGGTGCCTCTGCCAGTCCAGTCTCCCTGAGCTCTGGTGGGAGTGGGGTCATTCCCACCCCTTTATTTCCCCATGTCTGGTGCCTGACACACATAGGATGAAAGAGTGCACACTGAATTGTTTCTGCTAAATTCAAAACCAGAACCTAGAAATCAACTTGAATACATACAGAAGTGAGAGGAAGAAACCCCAGCTGTGAATATCTGCTCTGAATCTGAATGACTTAGTAGAATCTGAATGACTTAGTAGAGTGACTTTGCCAGGTTCTTGGGCAGTGTCTCACCAGGGTTAGCCTATATCTTGAAAAGGGATGAATTCACAAGCTGAACATATTTGCTTTGGTTTGCCTTCTATTTAAACTTTCTTCTCCTTCTTCTTCTCCTCTTCCTTCTCTTCCTCTTCCTCCTCTGTCTTCTTCCTCTTTTTAAAACGTATGTGGTTCATGTAACATAGCACTAAAACTGGGGGTGGTGATATTGTGGGGCAAACATCAGAAAAGTTGAGCTGATGCTTCTGAACCTCTTGACCTTCAGTTTAGAGGCCTGAACTGTGAAAATTTTATTGTAAAAATCAGTTAAATTAATGTACTGAACCACTTTGCTCCTTTAAGCTTTTAAGTTAAGTCCATGAAATGCAAAATGGGAATAGGCTTAACTTATACTCTTCAGTACAATAGACCCCAGGGGTTCTAGGTATACAAACCCAATAAATGCTTGCTGTGTGATAGGTTAGAATTGAGATATGTATATATGTCTATGCTTTGTTTTCAATAATTATGATGTTTTGAATACTTACCATTAAAATACAGTGAATTTGAATTTAATTAAAAATGTAGTTAAAAGTAATTAACTTTTTAAAATGAAAATATTCAAATATATACTAAGCTTTAAAATAGTTCATCTGATGAATTCATGGAGTGTCTCACATAGACTCTCTCATATGTTTTATTTGTGTCTTCCTGTGTTGATTGTCACACAATTGTAGAAGGAGATGGGCAATTAGAGATGCATAAACTTCATGTTTTCAATATTGTGCTATGGGATGCAATAATGAAAACACATTATGTGAATTTATGTTCATTAGAATGATTGTATTTTCATTTGATGATGTTACAATTAAATTGTATAAACTTGAGATTATTAGAATATCAATGAATCCATTTTATAGATTTCTTTTTATTTTTATCTTTAAATGACTTTTTGCTAAAAAATTAATTTGAAAAGACCTAATTTAATTAAACCTTTCATTTTATAGATTTAGTGTTTGATTCGAAGGAAAACCAAGTTTGTCAAATTCCACATGATTACTTGAGGTTCAGGTGGCATGTGATGTCTGTACTGTGTTAACACAACACACTTCCAACAGCATAATGAGTGATGTTTCTGGAAACTCTTGCAGGAAGAGAGCATTGGTTCTAGA
Organism: Mus pahari; assembly: GCF_900095145.1. Classification (NCBI taxonomy): domain Eukaryota; kingdom Metazoa; phylum Chordata; class Mammalia; order Rodentia; family Muridae; genus Mus; species Mus pahari. The sequence continues at coordinate 6,989,266 of NC_034596.1, read as the reverse complement.
ATGTCTTTAATTATGTTTTAAAATGACCCAACTGTTTATTGTATAAAATAATTAATTTGCCTTTAAATTCCTAGCTTACATATTTTTCATGAGTGTTCTCCGAATTTTAGTTGGTCAGTAGATGCAGGAAGGTGTGGCTTTGTCCAGGACACAGGATCTTTCTTCATGATCTCATTGAACAAGTTTTGGAGAGGCAGGTATAGAGGAGTGATTGACATCCGCAGGACAGATTTTGCTTTTACACAATTAAGAGTTTATTCCACAGGGTAAGTCTTTGTTGACATCATTTTTTGAGAATTCATCTGCAAACCACTTCTTCACCTCCCTGCGTAATATATCTCTCAGACTGTCTCCTATGCACCCCTGCTGCCCCCTGGAAACCATTAGCTATTGCCCATGAATCCTCATGTATTCAACTTAAACAACCTTTTCTTCAGATAAAGTATATGCAGCAGTATGTCTGTCCACTGTGAAGATTTCGTCTGACTTCTTAGGGAAACTCCCTGCTGGGTTGGAGTGTAATTCTTCAGCAATTTATTTTGGGATGTTACTGGCTTTAGGTGAGAGCCAGGGGTAAGCCAGGCTTAAATTATTTTTCTTCAGTGGCATGAAACAAGTCTGTAAGAGCACTTGGATTGTCTGAAGGAATAAAATGATCTGGAGAGATAGGCGTCTAGTGTTTCAAGAACCTGTTTGTACAATATTCTTGGGCTTGGATTGGCTAACGCTATCCTCAATATTTACATTTGACAAAGGAGTTATGCTGGGTCCTTTTTAAAATATTAAGTAAAGGTGCATGCTGCTCAAAGAATGGGGTATCCATCGACTGGACCTGCCAGTTGAGGACCAAGCCATGGTAGTCATACTATAATAGTGTTTGACACACCCGCCACTTTGGAGTACACTTCAAATTCAAACTACAACACTGACATCATGTTGAACGTTCTGCATATAAACTTTATGACTTTTAGAATCCTCTAAATCTGGAGGTCAAAACAGAAGTAAAGTTATCTCTCATGGGCAAAGGCTTTTCTTTTCTATTTGTGGCTGGGCCTGCCAGGGTTAGGTACTTGCAGGCTTCAGTGCCTTTTCAGGATCATCCTGCCTTAGGGGCATGTAGACCTCAGCTTATTTCCCCCAATCAATGAATAAACTTGGGATTGCATACTGGTAGAGTCTAAGTATCACAAGTTAACACAAGTACACACTTCGTCTCCTCTCTGACTTCCATCTGCCCTCGTTTTCTTCTCTTGTCCTTTTGAATTGTTGGTTATTAGGAGCCCTTTAGGAGGTTGTTTTTCCCCAGGATATGAGGTCACTAGTGAATCTGGTTTCTTTTGGCCTTTATACCACATCTACTATCTAGTAGACCTTTGTTAAGTCCTCTCAGAAATAAGGATTACCTCTGTGTGTTCCAATAATGATCTACACATTCCTATCTTGTCATTTTAGTGAAATTTTCTAATGTGTAAAGAACAGCGTTGCCTCAGCAACATCTTGTTTATATCAATAACATTTTGCCTAGCTAATACAGGTTTTTGCAACATGTTTGATATAATAAACAAAACAAAACAAAATAAAACATGGTGAGATGGCTCAATGAATAAGCGTACGTGCCATCAAGCCTGATGATCTGAGTTTGATGTCCAGAGCCTGTATAGTAGAAGGAGAGACTTACTCCCATGGGTTGTCCTCTGAGTTCCATTTATGTCTCACCCCTACTCCCAAATAAATGTAAAAAACAGATATAGAATTATCTTGTTTGATATTTACTTACCAAATTTATATATGATGAAGTTTATGTGATATTGATAGCCATCGATCCAGAAATCTGTACTTATTTGTACAAATTTGTACTTATTTGTTTTTTTGTTTTAGTAAATGGATTCTACATCTTTATTGCCAACACTTTTAGATACAGATCTGACAGTTTTGCATATTGAATGTCTTCCTAAGGATATTCTTGTGAAATTTCAAGGCAAAAATAGTAGTGAGTGTCAGTTTGACTATCAAATATTGCAGAGGGAAATACAGTATATCCACAAAGTGAAGAATAACGTGGGCATTGACGAGTTTTGCCTGGTGGAGGAAAGAGAGACTAGAGAATGGCAGAGAGGAAGAGTCCTGGAAAAAAAGAATGAAGTCTATACAGTGCTGCTTATTGATCGGGGAGATGAGCTGACAGTCGATAGTACTCAACTAGCCTCTGCTTGCAAAAAATTATTTGAGCTCCCACCCAGAGTCATATTTGGCGTTTTTGCCAACATACTCCCAGTTGGAGAGAAATGGTCTCCCAAAGCTTTGAATTAGTTCAAGCTACTGGTAGGAATGCAGGTGAAAGGCAATATGAAAACTATTTTGCCTCTTCAAATGATTCTTCTTGAGGCACCCAAAGTTATATCTGGGGTTCTTGAATTACAATTAGGAAAATTTATTGACAGGGATACATTTTGTCTTGTTGTGGAAATATTAAAGGAACTACCCCAGCCAATGCCAGACTTACTACAACATAAAAGTCCTGAGTTACCATTAAGAAGCAAGAGCACTTTACTTGATATTCAAAGTGTTCTAGATAATTTCCAGTCATCTTTACCAGTGGAAAGTTTGGACAGCATCAAAGTGTCATCTGCACTGAGCCCCAGTAAATTTTATTGTCAATTACTTAAGCAGATTCCAGAGCTAGAAGACCTAGCAGAGCATATGAATTTGCACTACAACACACTCGGTCAAGAAGCCAGTCCCGCATGTGACAATTTTGGACTCCTGTGTGTTGCTAAAGGGACAAACAGGAGGTGGCAAAGAGGAATTCTCCAGCAGGTCTTGCCAGATAATCAAGTGGAAGTTTGGTTCATGGATTATGGTGGCAGTGAGTCTGTACCCTCCGTCCACGTGAAGAAACTGAAGCAGGATTTTATTTTTGCACCATCATTCACATTTCCATGCTCTCTGACATATTTAAGGAAACAGCAACTGACTATATTTAAGCAAGCCCTTTTGGGACATGTAGTATATGTCTACATTGATTGGTTCAGTGAGGATGAACGTCTGTATTATGTGACTTTACAGTCTCAAGAATCTGCAGCTAATTCTAAGTGTCTGCCGAGGACATGGGACACAGAGACACGTCCCAATCCGAGTCTGGTGGGCACTTATGGGGCAGACAGCTTTGTGGCTGATGTTGAGCAGTCAGTGGGTGGACTTAATGAAAAGGATGACTTAAAAGCAGCTTTTCCTATTAAAACTGTAAAAATGGAGGCCTGATCTACATACATAGCATTTGTAGGGAATGTACTGAACCCATCCAATTTCTGGGTACACATTAATAAATACCAGAGAAAATTTCTAGACTTAATGAGAACTATAAATAAGTTTTATAATGCACCTGAAAATAATGAAGTAACTCCGAGGCACCCTGGACCTGGATTATTATGTTGTGCCAGATATAGCAAGGATAGATGTTTCTACAAAGCCATCATCACTGAAGTGAATGGCTATCAGAGTAATGTTTACCTCCTGGACTATGGAAGTACTGACTCTATACCTTTTTTTTTTTATGTAAAAATTTTGCTTCCAGAATTTCGTACGTTGCCTCCCTTAGCACATGTACTGTTCACTGGCACATGTAGCTCCAGTGACAGATGTGTGGATAAAGGCAGCAACAGATTATTTTTTAAAAAATCAGTTTGAACAAAGCAATTTTGCTTCAAGTTATAGCAGAAAGAGACAACAAGTACACGGTGGATATTCAGAATGTTGAAGCTCCTGGGAATACTGATGCGCTCTCTCTGATGCTACAAGCCGGGTATGCAGAACCTGCAGAGGTAGCATCAGCTTTCTACACATCTGTAAGGGACCGTGTAGTGTTAAAGCTAAATACACTTCATGAGAAAAGTGTTGTGACCTCTGTCCCTGTCAAAAGACCTGAGCCTGAGAGGTATCCTTCCAAGAAGCTGAAAGAAAACACCTCATCTTTGGGCAGGCTCCTGGATTTAAAAGTTTCCTCCAACTTAGTTTTTGAACCCAACTCATCACAGTCTTATAAGGAGTATGTGTTCAAACCAGGAAAGTTTCTTAAAGTCACCTGCTCCTACTGTCATGGCCCCGGGGACTTCATGCTCAGCTTCAGTGTAAGTTAGAAGATTTAAAGCTACTGATGGAACAAATTCAAGATTATTATAGCACGCACCCAGAGCCATATCAGACTGGGAAGGGAGCTTGTGTTGCTAAGCATTCCAGAGATGGGAAGTGGTACAGGGCTGCCATCTTGACTCGAGCATCAGAATGAGAGGTTGAACTAATATTTGTTGACTATGGCAATCAAGAGTGAGTGTTCATTAAAGACCTTTGTGCTGTCAACCCACATTTTCTCGCTTTAGAAGCCCAGGCTTTCAGACGCTGTCTCAACTATTTAGTTGAGCCCATTACCTGTAAACTATTAGACTGGACAGCAGAAGCGTCCAGAGACTTTGTAAATGTCATTTCTTCATGTGGAGGCTTGCTTACCTGTATTGTGTATGCCTTAGTTCTTATACACTCTAGATGCTTATGTAACTTAGTAGATTTACAATCACCATTTACCAGTGCAAATGAATGTCTCCTTTGCCGTGGCTCCACCCACCACAGCGTATTATCAAGGCCAATCCCATTTTCAATTAGTCTTTATAGTTACTATTACTCTTCCTTTGATGTAAAGATTGGAAGTGAATATATATATATATATATATATATATATATATATATATATATATCATGTGTATAGTCCCAAAAGGTTCTACTGCCAGCTTTGTAGAAACAGCAAAGATTTAGAGATGCTGCAGACAAGAATCACAGAGATGATTAACCTAAAAATGTATTCAAAATATGGCTAGAACAGAATGAGATTGTGCATCTCTAAGTACTTAGAGGATGGGCTCTCATATAAAGCCTTGGTGTAGCCAACAGTGTCGTCATCTGGCACTTGCGTTTATTTTGTGGACTATGGGAATGAGCAATTGGTTGAAGACAATATGCTGTGTGTCATTTCTGACCAGTTTCCGGAGGTGTTGTTTATGCCTATGCAAGCGATTTAGTGTTTTCTGTCAGACCTTAGAGACACCCATATTCCAGGAGAAATCAATAGATGGTTTGAAGACAATTTCTTAGGGAAACTATTAAAGGCTCTAATACTGTCTAGGGAATCAGATGGGCAGCTTGGTATAGACTTATGTGATGGGTATCAACAGATAAATCAGACAATAAAATTGCTACTTAATGTTTATGGAGAAAAACATTCTAAACAAGCCTGGTGTGTGGGAAAGAATCAGAGGTTAAATCAGGTATTTGCTGCTGCTTTAAAAGAAAACACAAAAAGCAACCGTTGCAACAATGTAATAAATAAAACTAGCCTAGCAACACATTCTGCAAACAAAACAGATCGATTGATGCATCCCAGAGCATATACAGCAGGAGTTTGAAATTATCAATTTATTGTAAAGTTGAACCCATGCCAGAAAGCAAAGTGGAGAAGTTCTCGAAGGATAGAATTAAAAATATAAAATTTGCCCCTGGGTCTGCACACACTCCTGAAGACAGTGACATGGGCCTCAACTCAGGAGAGAGGGTATCAAAATTATTTACCAAAGATTTAAACCAATCAGCTTCTCAAAGCCTTCAAATCCTTATTAGACCTCTGATCACAAAAATTTCTCAACCCCACGTTGACTTGAGTACCCAGCTTAAGGGGTCTGTACCCGCTATCCGTCATCAAGCCAATTTTCATATGGTGTGTACTAGGACTGGAAACAAAGCAATGGGACTCGCCGGTGTTCTAAATGAAAAGACAGATAGCCAGAAAAACTGGAATGGTCTGAGCCCTCTGGTGAGAGATCAGGTAGAATATGCTCATGACCATGTCATGTCTAGAGATGTTACTAAGGATGTGTTGCCTGAAGAAGGGTCCTTTGAAGTGGAAGTTTTTGATCCAATACTGCTATAGTAAATGAATCTAAAGTTTATTCTATTAACAGGGAACTCTTAACTATCCCCCAGCTGGCAATTGGTTCTTTTCGTCATAGGATAAGATGGGATGGGCCCATCGAAATATGTAAAAGCAAAATTGCAGATTATTTTACCTCAGGAGTAAATAATGGAACAGTTTTTTGTGAACTTTGGAAGACACATGATTAAAAGTGGGAAGTAAATATAACTTGTGGTGATAAATGTATCACCAAGGAATTGCTGAGGTGGTCACCATGTCCTAAAGGACAGAAGATGCCTCGGGTCATCACTCATAAAGTTAGTACCTTTGAAGCCAACAAGGAGAAGACAGGAAGAGTAGATATGTGTGGAGGGGGTTCCATGGTCTTCCACCCATTCTCCCAATCGCTAGGTGAAGTTCCTTTTGAACTGTTGAGACACGGGCAGCTTGAAAAAAATGAAATGATTTACATTTTGGAGGCTGGGGGATTTCATGTGACATTACCAAAAAAAATCAGAAAACATCAGATTTAACATTATTAATTACTACAGAAGATAAAAATTCCTCTTTGTTATCAATGGATGATATTGAAAGGGAGTTAAAAGTCTTAGTGGCATCTAAAAGAAATTTAATGTGGTACCAGCCCAAACCAGTGGCGCAGTGGATGGACGAGAATGGACTTGCTTTTTTAGATCACGGACAGCGTGCAGTAGTGCCCATAACTCATGCCAAAGTACCTAGTGGTGAGCTCATGAGTAGTCCAAGACAAGGAGTACAAGGAGTACAAGGATTTGGTTGACAAATTCTACCCTTGAGTTCATTGTGTGTTTATTTGCTTTCTTTTTGGAAATGATCGTCCTTTCTCTGAAGTATTTAGACTATATTTGGGAAGTAGACTTTTTGGTAGATGGCATGTTGCTTTGGGGGTATTTAAATGTAACTACATCTCAGGTGGAAGAATGGAGAAAACAGCCATTTTCAGCTACTGTTTTTGGTCTGGAGCCCCAGACAATTTTGTCACCATGTGCAATCCAGCCATTTCTTTGGGCACCACTCCAAAATGGTAAACGATATTCCAGCATTGCCACTGCTATTCATGACCCCTCAGACTTCTGTGTGCAGTTAGAGGATTTCTTTGATATAATGAAGTACCTCTTTACCTTGCTTTCAGACATACCAGAGCCTTTGCAAGCATTGCCTCCAGCGCACATGATTCCTGGTTCTAGCTGCTTGTTCAAAAGTGAGCTGGAAGATCAGTGGAGCAGAGCAGAAATCTCCCAAGTTTCGGATCAAGCTCTACAGCTCCTTTTGATTGACTATGGACATTTTGTTTGTGTACTTTATTCAGAAGCAATGAATCTTAAATCTGTACCTCAGAAAATTATGAACTTGCCAATGCCGAACTATCCATGTAGCCTCTATGGTGTCTTCCCTGCTACAGGGAAACTGTGGAATAAGGAAGTCAGGCAGCTTTTTCAAGATTTCCTAAGCAAACCAGGATTAGTTTTTCAGTTTAGGAAGTATGGTTCTGGAACAGTATCAGAAGTGGATGTCATTCATGAGAATGACAGTGTAGCCGATATGCTGGTGGCTTCTGGTCTTGCCGTACATCCTAAGGATTCAGCTCATCCTGACAGAATTACTGCTACTGGATGTACAAAAGACCAGCATAAACCACAGAACCAAACCATCTGTTCACTGTTGGACAAATATTGTTACAAAAAAGACAATGTTATTTACAACACTAACAAAAAAAAAGCCACAGAGGAAGAAACCTATGAAGAGGAGAAAGGTCGCTAGGCACCGCTTAAGGAAATGCCGTGCTACTGAAAAATCACACTCCGCAAAGTTAAAACTGAGAAGAGAAATCATCAGTGGGAAATGTAACTTCCGAAGAACAGCTCTATTGGAGCTATGTGTAGCATCTATGTCTGGGGGAGTACCTGATCCTTTAGAGAACAACACAGGCTGCTTTGGAAACATGTTTGAAAACCTATCAACTGAAGGATTCCAGGAAAGACATAACACAATGGACTCAAGAGCAGTGTGTGTTAATGAAAAAATTACACAACACTTGAAAAGTCGCTGTTTCAAAGGAGTTTCTATTTTTGATTCTTTGTTTTTAACGGGCTAAAACTGTCCAGAATGAACGTACCATATAACAGAAAAATTCTTACTAGGGAACCTGAGTATTAGAGGTAGGCATAGTGGATTGTGGCTACAATCTCTTAACAGAGATTTCAGAGGCAAGAGAATCACCTGGGGCTAGACCCAGCTGTACTGTGAGCTCCAGGCTAGGAGCTGCATAGAAAAACCCTGTCTAAACAAACAGACCAACCAACCAACCAACCAGCAAACAGACAAACAAACAAACAAACAAACATGATAATTTGGGCTGTTGTTTTGCCATTTTAACCATTTCTGAATGTCAGATTTATTTGATTTCAGTAAAAGTAACTATTTCTACAACTATATGTGTGTTCACATGCATGTCAATTTATAAATGCTATCAGGACTTTCATAAAACTTCTGAGGTTGTAGGAGTTCAGGTCAAATGGTTAGCTAGCTCTTTGGCTCTTTTTAAAGAGTCAATTTTTCCAAAGTACACATTATTTTGTAACAGACCAATTATATATCCAGGTATCTTTTGAGAGTATTTCTAACATATTGCTAAGTCAGTTAAACTTTATCGAACAAACTTACTGAAGTGTCATTTCTCTTAAGCCATTAGGCATAGAAAACAAACTATGAATATTAAGATTTTTATCATTTTATGTGCTATTGTCTGATTTTTCTAACTTGAATTTTATTAATTTTCTCTATGGATTATTTACTGTGGATTTTCTAGGCAATGATGTTCCTTCTCTAAGAATGTTTGTTGAGACTTCAAAATAATGCTTGCCCCATATCCCAAATTACAACTCACACCATCACAGATTCCACTCTTTCAGTGAGAAGATATGTCTTTTCGTTACTGATGCACTCTTATAACATTCTCTGTGAATTCGAATTTAGATTCATCTCAGTTGCTGAGTGCTGTGAAACTGCCCCCCCCTTTCTTCTAACTTTTAAAGCTTTCCTTATGATATTAGTGAACATTGTTATGGTAGCAGTGGGTAGCTTTCTATGTTCCAGACTCTGTGGTAAGGTGTATGTATTCTCTCACTGAGTATGTACCGCAACACCACCATGAATGCTGTTATTAATGTTCAAGTGGGGACCTAACGTGTGCCCCAGTTTTTCCAGATTACAAGTCACCTTACTGCTGCTGTTTTGAAGCAAGGCTGGGGTTTATTAGAAAGGGTTTTAATGTAGATTTAAGCATGGATATTAATGTGCTGGGGATTAAAGGAAAACATTTGAAGCAGAGTTAGGTAGCACATGCCTGTAATCTGAGGACTTAGGAGGCAGGATGGGCATGGACTTCTCAAGACCCAGGAACATTTAACTGTCATGCATATGATTCTGGGAGCTGCCAAAGCAACATCTCTGTGCTTGATATGAGGCAAAGGCATAAGAGGAGGCAACCTCAACTGAGAAAATCCTCCATAAGATCAGCCTGTAGGCAAGCATATAGGGTATTCTCTTAATTAGTGATTGATGGGGGTAGGGAGAGTGTATGTAGTGTAGGTGGTACCACTTCCAGGCTGGTGGTCCTCATGTTATAAGAAAGCAGGCTCCGAAACCATGATGAGTAAACCAGTAAGTGGTACCTCTCCATGGCTTCTCCATCAGCTCCTGCCTCCAGGTTTCTGCCCTGTTTGAGTTTCTGTCTTGATTTCCTTTGATGATTAATGGGGATGAGGAAGTATAAACCTAATAAATTCTTTCCTCCCCAAGTTGTTTTGGTTACAGTGATTCATCACAGCAACACTAACATTTAATTAGGTCAGAAACTGCTATGGGGAATGGGAGGTATTGTGACAGACCTCTGAGGTGGAAACTTAAGTGTTCTTTGGAAAGTCAGTTGTGTTGGATGGTGTTTTGCCGGGGCAAACACATCCTGAAGCAAACACAAGTGAAAGGATGATTTGCTAAAGCAGATACGTGATAGAGCATTTAGCTGAAGCAGACACAGGTGAAATGATGTTCTACTAAACCAAGCAAGGAAAGGACATGTGATGAAGGATTCTTCGAATGCACCAAAACCACTTCTGGTGGTGTGCTGTGACTTCTTGCCGCTTCCATGGACTCAGACTGATTGGCAAAGTGATGTTTGCTAATACAGCCTCACACAGAGTTTTGCTAAGTCAGACTCACGTGCAAGACAAGTTGTGAGGCAAGACCTGGGGAGGACACATGATGTTTGGAGGAAGTGTATATAGGACTCAACAGACTGCTGGAAGAGCCTGAGGCTTGCGGGTAGAGCTACCTATGTCATACTTCTTGATGTCAAGGCTTCGCTGATCTTTGCTTCACTGAGAGAGGCACAGCAGACAACTTCTGGCATTCCTGTTGGCCTTGGTCCTTCCTGTTAACTTTTGCCAATTCAGCTCAGGCCTGGCTGTTCCTGCTAGGTCATGCTACCACTGCTGCTGCTATCCCGACTACCGAACAGGACTGCTGGTGTAGCCATGAAATGTTTTCGAGTAGATCGAGCTGCTGTGCTGATTTCCTGATAACACGGATGGGAGTTGCTCCAAAGAATCATTTCTAAACAGGCCTACTTCCACATAACCTTTCTTTTCCACTACCTCTGGTGGATGGTGGGGTAGAAAGGAGGTTAAAACATTTAAGAACCATCGTTAAAAGTGGGTTTTGAAAAAAAATTTAAGTTACAGACCTGACAGTATGTTTTGTTTTGGAGGATTTTGGAACTTTGGGCAAGAAAAGCCTTTGGACATTTAAAGCTTGAAGAGCTTTCCTGTGGTAATTTGGAAGAAAAGAGTGTTGAGAGAAATCCAGATGATGGAGAAGTGGTTTGTGAAGTTTCAGAGGGAAATTTAAAGACTCTTTGAGAACCGTTTGCTATTTTGAATTAAGAGTCAATGTTTCTAGTTAGCTTGGACACACAGACACATACTCATAAAAATGTACACAGAGTTTTAACATAATAATTACTACATGGATACATTCACGACAAAGCTGCTGCTTTTAAGATGGAATTGTGATAATGAGTCATTTATAGTTCTAACAATATAGATTATAGTAAAAGGAGCAGAATGGACACCCTTTCCCCAGGTGGAAAGGCATTGAGTGATTACCTTAAGATGGTTTTAGCTGTATGTAATAAAGCTATGTAACTTGTTGTCTATAGATTGTTTTTTTTTTTCATTTTGTGACTTTTAATCATTTCTAAGTTTTTCACCACTGGAGACTGATTCTGTGCTTTGCCTATACAGGCAAGCAGCTCTGCCACTGAGCTCTGCCACTGAGCAATGCGCTTTCCTTTGCCATTTTGTCTTGAGCCATCATCTCATTAAGGGGCCCATGCTGAACTCATTCTGATCTCCAGGAGCCATGAACTTGCCATATTCATCTCTCAGCTCCCCGAGTATCTTATGGCTAGCTCCTTTGGGAATTTACTATTTTTTTTTAAGTAGCACAATCCCTTTTTGTGGTAGCACACATAAATCTTGATTAATTCTCAGTAAGAGCCACCATATTTCAAAAATTATAACATACACTTCTGTTTTGTTTGTAGAAGGAGGTGTAACCCCATGATACATAGGACAGTGCACAATCACCATCTTGCTTTAGCTGTTCCAGAGCCGAATGAAAGTGGTAAGCACAGAGCAACTTCTCACATCAATGAGCTCACATTGTTATTTGTTTTTCTGGAGGCTATACTAAAGTGCCATGCACAATTTTGTGGCTGAGAATGGGTGCTGTTTAGTAAGTGTGGTTCATCATCCTATAGTGTCTGTACTGGCTAGTCTTATGTCAACATAATGGAAGAGTCATCTGAAAGGAGAGAAATGAAATGGAGAAAAGCCTCTGTAAGATCCAGCTGTAAGGCATTTTCTTAATTAGTGATCAATGGGGGAGGACCTAGCCCACTGTAGGTGGTGTCATCCCTGGGTGTGTGGTCCTGGGTTCTATAAGAAAGCAGGCTGAGCAAGGCATGAAGAGCAAGTCAGTGAGCAGCACCCCTCCATGGCCTCTATATTGACTCTTGCCTCCAGCTTCCTTCCCTGTTTGAGTTCCTACCCTGGTTCCTTTCAGTGATGGACAATATGATATAACATGGAAGTGTAAGCCAAATAAACCCATTCCTATCCAACTTGCTTTTTGGTCATGGCAGTTCATCTCAGCAATAGAAACCCTAGTGAGGACAGTATCTTAAAACAGTCTTATTTGTTATGTGCAGTTATGTGCCCTTCTCATCTTTTTTCAGGCAGTGTCTCTGTTTCTCCTGTTAGTTTTCTAGAGTCATGATGGCAAACATGCATATGATATATGTAGTTGACACTCGGTGGGCATCTTTCCTAGGAAATATGGATGCATGAAGGACTCATGTTATTGAAAGAAGATAGGAGAGAGGTCAGATTCGATGTCATCCTTTCCTGTCTTTATCTAATTTCTTCATTCATGTATTTGAGTGTATAATTTTATTTTTTCTTTGAAACAAAGCCTAATGTAGGATAGGCTACCTTCAAATTCACTTCGAAGTCTCAGCTGTCCTTGAACTCCTACTTAAGTAGTGGTGAGAGTGCAGGCAAGAACCATAGCATCTGCCTTCTCATGTCTGCTTTCATTTGGTTTCATAGTTCTGGTTGGTAGCTTTTGTATTCCTTCCATTTATGATGTTATGCTTTATATTTTCCATGAGGTTCTGTGTGGTCTGCACACACATGCATGTAGCACACATGGATCTAATCCACCCTGCTGCTGCTTAACTCTCCGAAAAGCAATGTAGTACATTCAGTTTGACTTTGGCTTGATGATGAGGATGTGCGTGACTTTCATGACCACTTTATGTACTGAGAGGGGAAAGTCATATCTTGCCATTGTACTTACCTGTGAATTGGAATGTTATTTTGTAAATATAAATCCATCAGTTGAGTAATTTCAGAACATTGTTCCAAGACAAAAGTTGAACTATACAAGTGTACTTGAGGGTCCGCATAATGTAGATAGTTTGGAAGAACTAAACACTTGCTAATTTAAAGAATATTTTGAAAAAAAAAACAGCCCCCAGGAACATTCCTAAACAATAGGGAAAAAATCAGGTATATCTTTGTCCATGTAGCCATTTTAAGTAGATTGATATAACTGTATCAAAGTTGGGAAATAATTTTAGACATATTATTGTTTATGATGATAGTGGGATTTTTGTTTGCCTTCTTGAGTTTTAAAGATTATTTAAGAATGGAAATGTATTTACCTACCTACCTACTTACCTACCTACCTACCATTTTCCTGTGTTTTTGTTTAATAACTGATATCTGTTTTGCAGCTCTTTTGATCAGATAGTTTAGTATTTATACTCTGTGAACAAACCCCATGAATAGTTTTCATTACCCTCTTTCCCCATAAGTCCTGAGCAATGGGAAGCTTGTTTTCTACAATTTTGAAATGTTTGTATTGGAAAAGCAATATTTTTATGGATTTGTTTGGTAGATTTATCAGTGAAGTGTTTTGTTTTGCTATAGGAGACTATGGCAGCATTAATGATTAGGGTAAGAGAATATGAATTTTAATGCCAAATTAAGTTGAGGCAATAACTTAACAATGAAGGCCTTCTTGGGCTTTCAGTTTTTGAGAGATCTTTCCATGTTTATTCATGAATTGTGATATTCTATGTCATTTAGTTTTGGAAAGAGCAGAACAGATAAAGTAGAACATTTATTTATTTGTTGGAGTTAAGTTTTCGAATTCTATAGACCTTGACCCTTTAAAAAGCTTATATTTCAGTGAATTTATAATTGATATAATTGTTGGGACAGTAAACCACTAATGAAACTAGGTTGACCCCTGTTAAAATAGTACTAGTCAGTCTTTTGTCACTAGTACACTGGAGGCACAGGCAACAGGATTTCCATGAGTTCAAAGCCAGACTCAGATGCTATCAGCCCCAGGCTCTGCAGCACCACATAGCCAGTCCTTATCTCAAACCAAACAACTCATGATGTAGCTTTTCCTTTATGCTTTATAGTGTAAGCATACTACTTATTTTATTATACTGTAAAATTAATAAATGGCAGCTGTGTGTAAGAAGAGTGCATTTTATTCATAGTGTTTGCTAATAAAACAAAAAGTATCATTCATTTTTAAAATCATATTTTGTTAAAATGTAAATATTAGAATAATATCGTTTTTCAACCTCTAGCAATTGACATTAATTTATTTAATGTGTGTTCTGTTACTCTCTAAATGTTAGCAATTTAAAAATTTGAGGAGCAGAACATTTAAAATATTAGGTAAAATATTTCAAAGTTCAGGATTATTAAATTGAAGCCTTGGAAGGTTCATTGGCCTCTAGCTTTGTTTTGTACAAGCACATATATTTAAACTTGATAAAATTATTGTGGAAAATATTATTAGAAACATTAGCAAAATGATTAAGATTATTGATATTTAGGGAAGAATAGTCACACACCATTTATGTTTCAAAGGTCTGTTTTGATGGGAAATAAAACAATTGATACGAAAACTTCTAAATACAAATTATTTAGATAGTTTTCTACCAATAATCACTTTTACCCTAAATTTTTCTGAATGAAATGTTGAGTAAAATTTTGGTGATTGGTTTTTCTTGTTAAAAAATTATCTATTTATCTTTATATCAGTGCAACTTTTTCTTATTTTTAGTAGTTTTGAACTCCAATATAACTGCAAAATTATAGTGATATTACTGCTTTTTAATTGTTTTTAAGACAAGTTTTCACTGTATAGCTCTGTGCCAAAAACAATGTGTGTATGTGGGGTGTGTGTGTGTGCGTGTGTGGTGTGTGTGTGTGTGTGTGTGTGTGTGTGTGTGTAATGGGGCTTCAGAGTGGGCACAGAACAAACTCAGACACCAAATTATCAGCACAAAGGAAATTTATTACTCTGGAGGGACAAGGCGTGGGGGTATGACTCTGGATTGGAAAAACACACACAGCATGTGTTTCTGCAGGAATAGTTTTTAAGGAGAAAAGCAGCGAGTCTGTGAATTGGCAAGTCCTAATTGGACAGGTTTAGCCAAATAATGAAGGTTGATTGCTGGATCTTGGACTTTTAGTTAGGCATAAAGAAATGATCAAATAAGGGAATAGACCTTGGGGGGCTAGCTCCAAGAATGCTATCTAAAGGTTCAGCAAGGGGGAGGGAAGAAAGAAGGGCTAGCCCTGACTGTGTCATGTTTGTGATGCTTGGGCCTGTTACAGAAAGAGCCCTTCATTCTTATTTTTATTTTATTAATGAGTGGGAATTGGTTAAGTGGGTGTTGTTTTCTCCGGTTGCTTCCTGCTGAAGGTGTGGTGTTGTTAGGGAGCTAAGGAAGCTGGAATGTTGGTCCCTTCCAGGAAGAGCAGGCTGTCATTCAATGTCCTGGCTCTGCAGAACCGTCTGGGGTTAGGGAAGGAAGGCAGCGTTGGAGCAGTTTGTGAGTCTGGACCATCTGGGGCTAGTCACTTAAGAGCCCCCTAAAATGCAGACTCCAAGGGGACAGATAGACTAGGAACTGAAGATAAAGTTAAGGAGTTTAGAGGAAAAATATTTTATCTTGGGTGTACATTGAAAAATTTCAGACTCAGGGTCTTAGTAGTTGGAGGAGGGGCATCCCAAGACCAGGGAAAGAGGAGAGAGGATCGGTTAGACAGTAAAGATATATATATATATATATATATATATATATATATATATATATATATATATATTCCTACTGTCATGAATCATAATGTACATGTCAGATGGCTTTAGGTGATCCTCTGAAAGGGTCATTTGATCACCCCAAAGGAATCACAACCCACAGGTTGAGAACCACTGTCTTACTGAGTAGGGGAAATATAGTTATTCAGGCATTTATGGTGGACTGGAACCATTGTTCTAATGTATTTTCATATAGCATATTGATAAATTCTATTTTTAACTCCATTAACTCATTTTACTTTTGAAAGAAAACTTTGGATATGGTGGAGGAAGCTTTTTGGTTGCTTGTCGGTGAGAATGTCCCCACCTCCAAGTCATCCCGCAGCATCTCCACATCAAACAACGGTAACAGACACCAGTGAGTCCGTTGTCATTCCCATTGCTGTTCAGTGTGCTTCCTTTGGATTTTGTTTATTCACCTTTGATTTTGTCAATATTCTGATGTGGATTTGATAGGCAGCAAAAATGGGTCTAAGTGCTGCAAGCCCATGGGCAGTAGTCTTGTCCCCTAGGCTAGTTTGTCATGATACATAGGTATGGAGGATTTTATTTTGCAGAAGTAATTATAGCACTATCTCCTGTCCCACTTTGCCTTCAGTGATGATGTAAGACTTGTGAGCTGGTTCACACAAGAGTATGCACATCTTTCTTGTTCACTGGGAACTTGATTAGTGTCTGAACTGTTCTGAGGTTGCCATGCTACAGATAACACATTCCACATGGAGAGGGCATGTGTAAGTCTCTGCTTTAGCACACACACACACACACACACACACACACACACACACACACACACAGTTTATGACTAGTTTGGTATCCCTAGATGAGGCTCAGACATTGTAGAGCTAAAAAAAAAAAAAAAAAAAAACCCACACTGCCTGTGTCCTGTCTGAATGTCTGCTTTACTGAAGGCGTGGACATAATTTTATTATAATTTTTACCCATTATGTTTTGGAAGAAGATCTTATGTGGAAATTGTAGCTAAGCAGGTTTGGGTAACAGCGATGAGATGTTGACCTGAGTTTTCACTGAACAGTGGGCAGAAATTTGAAAGGCCTTGATGTGCTGGTGGTGGTGGGGTTGACAAGTCTCAAGGAGGTTGTCAGAGAGAGCTAGAAGTAGGCTAGGTACCTTCAGTGTACATTGTGAAAGAAACTTAGCAAAAATTACTACCATCATAAAATGGAAAATTGAAAGTAGACAAATGAATTAAGCAGCAAGATTAAAGTGATTTTTGAGTGGTGAATTTTAAGTAGTATATTTTTATGTTAAAATGCAGGATGAGAAAATGAAGCCTAGTGTTTATTTACTTACAAACCCTTTGATATGAGATTCATAATTTTGGGGGGATAAAAGTAGACTTATTTCTATTTCTAACTTTTAAATTTTTACCCTAAGTCCTCATGTATGAGTTCCATGTTGCTGGTAGAAAGTGATCATTTAGTAAGATGGGAGTTTCCTGTGTTTTACCAAACTTTAAGACCTTAGACATCTCTTAGGTGGTTTTTCACAGTATTTGTGTTATTGTTACTTGTTCATTAGTGACAGAGTATCTCATTCTCAGTGTTGCCCTGCCAGACCTCAAACTCAAGTCCTTTCTGCCTCACCCTGACTCATTTGGAGGATAGTCACCTTTGTTTGTTTACAGAGCTTTTTGTTGATGAGCAGAAGGGTACCACCTAGCTCTTAAGAAACAGACTACAGCAAAGCAAAGCAGAACTTGAGAGCACTGCATGTGTGTGAGCTTCCATTGGATTGATAATCCATCTGCAGGAAACTCACAAAGCTTTGAAATAAATTGTGACAAAGTTCACAAATCTGATTTTAAAAAGCCTCTGATGATACAGTTGGAGCACTCTGCTCAGATGGAAGTGGGACAGGAAGGATGGTGTGGGGATTTGGAGCCAAGAACTTAAGTAGTAAGAGGAGCCAAGAGCCCAGGGGATAGACTAAGGAATGGGCATGTGTTTCTGTGTGCATTCTTGGTGTCTGTTTTTACAATGTGTCTGTAAGAGTTACTTTGTGCTTTTTGCGGAACTGTTGAGGCTAACTTGCTACTTTGTTTTGTAGGTCCTCAGAAGACCTGGACTTGAGAAACCAATATACACCTGGACCTGACTTATTATTTTTTTGTTTTAAATGATTTTAATTAATCAATTTACTTATTTAGTTAGTTTTGCGCCAGGGTCTTATCTATATACTTCAAGCTTGCCTTGGACCTCTGTGTGGACTAGGCTGGTGACAAAATGTTGATCTTCAGCCTCAATCCTCCTGCCTCTACCTCCTGAATGGTGGGATTACAAATATGTGTTACCATGCTGGGATAGACTTGAGTTAAGTGATGAAAACCAAGGCTTTATCCTAATACTCAAATGAGGCCTTGAACACCCTTAGGACTGAGTGCAATAAGGTCTGTCTATAAAGGATGTGGCCTTTTGTTCAGCAGGCAGGTTGCATCTTCCAAGGATTTTTCAGACTTACCCACCTTATTTATTCTTACGCAGTATGACCTGTCTACTCACCATCAAAAGCTAGAATGTTGTTTCCATCCCCTTGGACATGGGGAGGCTCATGATTGCTTTGACCAAAGGTATAGTGTGTAGGAGTAATGTTATGTTACTCTACAAGTCTGGGTCATAAATGATTCATATTTTTGCCTTATTTTCTGGAGTATTTTCACCTGATACTGTGGATCATTGTTTGAGAAACCCAACTACCAGACATAGCTAAATTCTGACAAACCTAAGTCACATGGGTACAGGGGCTTTGGTTAAGAGATCAAGCCCCAGACAGTTGTGATCCCCCTCACTAAGGATGTGAGCATTCTGTGATACACCCCAACTCCATTCTGCCCATTCTCAAGATACAGGATCCATGAACTCCTGTATCCGAATCTTTGAGGTAGTAAATGGACCAAGTGGGTGACTGATAAACCTCTGAAGACTCATTAGCTCTCTTCTCACAGTAATATGAAGAGACTTGGTAATGAATAAAATATGAACTTCAGAGGAGGGCTTGGAACAGCACTTTTAGCTGCTTGATGGTTGTCTTGCTGTCCTGCTTAACTTTGAGACAGTAAGTCTGGTGCCTGTCTAAGCTCCTGACAGCTCATGCGCAGCTGTGTACAAGTTTGTATTGCTTTCTTTGTCGTATTTCATTTGATTGGCTTTGACTCAATAAATGTAATTGTTTTAACTTGTCTCCGTATTTTACATGCAATATAGGAGATAAATGCATCTTGATTTACTGAATATTAAGCACTGATACTTTTTAAAAGACAGCTTCATGAGCAAAATAATGATAAAAGAATGTAGGTATCTCAGTAAATGGGGAATGTATTATAGCCATGTCGATGCTTTGCCTATTAATAAAACCTGCAGTCTGTCTTTAAGGAGGTTAATTCATCTCCTGATAATCTAGACATCTTTTTGAAAATCATATGAGCTAAATATGCTTTGGTCGGGCTTGTGGATAAAAGTGCCAGCTTTCCCGTAGTTAAGAACAAGTCTGTAATTCCGGGGGTATTGTGCTGACACCTAGTGGTCTTTGGAACTGTATGAACTTCATTTAGCCATCTCTACTTGTAAACCTATTCTGTATTTTTGTGTGTATGTGCGGGTGCCTATGAAGGCCAGAAGAGAGAGAACTGGACCCGAAGATACAGGCAGCTCTCAGCTTGTAACTGGGTGCTGGAAACTCTGAAAAAGCAGCAAGTGCTCTGAGCAGCTCAGCCTCTATACAACCGTTTTTCCTTAATTTTTATATATTTTAAATTTAAAATAAAAAAAAAAAACATTTGGTATGCCTAAAGTGGGGCAAGCATACTTTTGAGGATATATATTATGCTGATAAATAATTTAACAAACACGACCGTCTCCCATTCATTATGGGATGTAGGTTGTTTGTTTTTTCTTTTTCCCGAGGCAGTTATTTCCCTTTGTTTCTTTGGGTCTCCAGGCCTCCCTTTCTTAATTCCTTGAGATAAAGTGATGACAATATTTTATATTTATTCCGTGTGTATAGCTCACCTCATGAGTGAAGAGGCTCTGTAAATATACAAGGATAATGTGCACATTCTTCTGTGTTTTAGAAAAATACATTTTTCTGCATTGCAATATATCTCCTAGAAGTCTTTCTAGGATAGGTAACATATTAGTAATTATTCTTTTTAAGGGCAATTTGGTATTTATCTTTATTCATGTGCTTTAATTTTGTTTTCAGGACTTTTTCTACCAAGAGACACCTATTGTTTAGCTCTTTGCCACAACGCAGTACCCATATATGTGAATTCCCTTACATAGGGTAATTCATCTCTCCAGTATTACTCCTTGTCAGTGAAATTGCTGGGGAAAGGAATGTACCCATTTAATAGATGTTCACACATTCCTGCCAGCACAGCTGAAATGTCTATAAACATGTACATAAAGACAATCTCATTTCATTTGTGCCACTAATGTTTTGTTCCAGCTTTATTGAGGGCAGTTGATAAGTGGAGATTGGTAAGATGAGCAATGTGATGGATGTATACTTAGAGAGGCAATCATTGTGCTGACGCAGGTTAATACACCCCTCACTTCCTACATCAACATTAGGGGTTTTTTTGGCATTTTTTAATTAGATATTTTCTTCATTTACATTTCAAATGCTATCACCAAAGCCCCCTATTCACTCCCCCTGCCCTGCTCCCCAACCCACCTACTCCTGCTTCCTGGCCCTGGCATTCCCCTGTACTGGGGCATATGATCTTCACAACACCATTAGGTTTTTTAAAAGCTAATCTTAAACATTTCACTTTGATGAGAAGTCTAAAGTGATTATTTTCAGTTTTCTGATTGCTGGAGAATCTTAGCAACTTCCTGTGTTTGTTGCTTCTGAATTTATTGTTGTCTGAATCTTCAGTTCTTTGCATTTTGCATGAGAGTCATCATGCAATATACAGGTATTTTAATAGGAAAGTTCATAAGAAAGCTTTGGACCATCCTTTAATCAATCGTATTCATTTTTAATATTGCAGCTCTGGATGTTCACATATAATTAAACTCTTTCCTATGGGATAGTTACATGGATTGTAGTCTTCCAGGTTCCTTCTTCTTTGTTTGACTTTTACATTGAAATCTTAATTCAGCTGGAGCCTTTTTTTCCCAATAAACTTAAAAAATAAAAGTATAATGTGCACAGCAAAAGTGGATTATTAAAGGATCATAGAAAGACCATCCAGAGCTTCAGGGACTAAACTACTAATCAAAGAGTATACATTGAAGGATCCATGGCTCCAGATACATATGTAGCAGAGGATGGCCTTATCTGACATCATCAAGCTGAGTCTTCACCAACTGGCTACTCAGAAGGAATCCTGCCACTCCTGACCGCCCCGCTGAAGTCCCTGTAATGTCCACGGTAACTGCTTCCTCCGCCCTCCTCCTCCTCAGTAACTCCTAAAGCCAAACACAGTAGTTAGACTTGGTGGCTACTCACCTTGATATAAGTTAATTTGTACATTATTTATTTACAAGGTTTTCATATGTAAACTTGGCTAGCCACTGACTACCAGCAGTCTGTCTCCCCAGTATGGGGTTTACAGTTATGTGCCACTATGATGGCAAATAGGCTTTCTTTTAAACCACACTGAAGAAAGTTGACAAAATTGTACACTCATAACCTGTACAGTGTAATGCAGAGTTGTATGCATTGCGATGTGATTACTACACTTAACGTAATCAACACAGATGCCTTTTCCTCTTTCTCGGTGGCAATGTAGAAGATCAACTTTCTTAGCAAATCCAAGGACACATCATGACTTAACAGTCAATGCAGAGCTTACTAGACTTTTTCCTGTCTAAACATCTGTTACCTTTGCTCATGTCTTTTCCACTCTTCCACCTCCAACCACTGGCCACTACCGTTCTTTTCTCTTGCTCATGTTTTCTCTACCTGTTGTAGAGCAGCCTGTTTCCTGTCCCTGCTACTCAGTATTCCACCCAGGGGCTCCTTCTGTTAGGCTGTTGGTGGATGTTTGGGCTCCTAGTCCATGACTCCGTGGTGTCGTGGACACTCTTGTACATTATTCTTCCAGCAGAATATGAACTGGAGAGAGACGCCAACAGTTCACAGGGAATAGATAGATTTTTAGTAAAGCCCTGTTTTTGCTAAGTGGTCTATTCCTTCACACTTTTAGGAGTGCAATCAGGGTGCAGGGACTTGAATTTTCACCATGTTTTCATCGCAGCTATTTTGATGAATAGGATATTATCTTGTGGTGGTTGCATTTTTTCATCTCTCCGCAAGTAAGTCAAATGTTATATGTTTATTGATCTTTATTAGCTTGAGAATTACATTTTCTATGAGGTAAATCTTTTCTTATTGACTTTCATCAATATTTAATTGGAAAATTTCAGATTTATTATCACAAATTTTTCATGGTATTCTCTTACAATCTTTTAAACAGTGTTATGAACTCACCACGTGCCATCAAGAGTGCTTATTATTTGCGTGACATTTGAAATGATGTAAACAAATCTTGGTCGCCAGGCTGATGCAGTCTTGATGAGACTTTTACTTCATCAGGCTTACACACAATGGTAGAAGTTATGCTTCTCTCTGAGGACACTACTCACATAAATTACCAAACTAACTTCTACACAGGATCTCTCTGTCTCTCTCTGTCTCTGTCTCTGTCTCTGTCTCTGTCTCTCTCTCTCTGTGTATGTGTCTCTCTCTGTGTCTCTCTGTGTCTCTGTCTCTCTGTCTCTCTCTCTCTGTGTCTCTCTGTGTGTCTCTCTCTGTCTCTGTCTCTGTCTCTGTCTCTCTCTCTCTGTGTATGTGTCTCTCTCTGTGTCTCTCTGTGTCTCTGTGTCTCTGTCTCTCTCTCTCTGTGTCTCTCTGTGTGTCTCTCTCTGTCTCTGTCTCTGTCTCTCTCTCTCTCTCTCTCTCTCTCTCTGTCTGTCTCTCTCTTTAATGTCAGTATGAACTCATAGACATTTACCTGATATTTTAGGGTATTACCTAGGGCTATATTGTGATTTAGATAATTCTAAATTGGGCTGTTAGAAGATCTTTCATCTTATACTCTTGTCCCTATAGTGGTTTGAATGAGGGTCATAGAGAATAGTACTATTAGGAGGTGTGACACCCATGGAATGGCATAGCCCACCTTTAGTGTGGGTCTGCGTTACTTAGTTAAAGCTTTCTGGAAACAAGCTCACATAAATGCCCAGATATTTGTTTTCATGGGAATTCTCAATTGATAATTTAGGTGATCAGTTCACATTGATGAACCTTAGAGTTCTACTCACCTTTCAGATGTTTAAGGACATTTTGTTATAGTCAGACTTCCATTTGATTGTTGTTGAGAATTCAGCTTTAAATCTGACTGGTTTTCTTTTGAAATAATTATCCTGCCTCCTCCCCTGTTTGTTCTTAAGAATCCATCTTCATTTTCAAAAAATGTTTGTATAATATGTCTCTGCTTATAGCTTTCTAATTCTTCTGTTTGGAGTTTGATCACATTTTTAAATTTAATTTTATTTTTAATTTAATTTTTACACTCCATATTCCATTTCCTGCCCCCCATCCACCCTCCCTCTGCTCCACATCCCACACCTCCTACCCACCCCATACATTTTAATATTTTTTGAAGTACTGTTTTGTTGAATCCTTAGACATAAAATCTTTAAATATTTACTATATCCCTTACCCCTCTCTCCTGTGTGAGAGCCCAGGCACCACCATGCTAAAGGTTTTGACTGTCCCACATCGCACATAGTTTCCTTCATTTCTCACCCCTTTGTGCTCTGTTGCAGTCTACATATCTTCCTATAGCTCTGTGTAACTCAACATATTCTTAACTCAGTACTGAATTCTTGGGTCTATGATTTTCATCAGTGTTTTTCACAGTGTTCCTGTTCTTTGCAAAAAAGAATCTCCATTTTATCTTGTCCTTGGCTATGCAAATCAGTTACCCCACATCCTATTTAATCCCTCCAGGATCAGAATTGCCTGACTGTTTGTTTTGTTCTGTTGGTTTTCCGCCAAGCATTATATTGTTCACTTTTGATTGACTACAGAACACTGTTTGGGGAAGCCAGAGACATAATCTTTTCTTGGATGAGATACTTTTGCTAAACACAGACTACCCTAACCATGTCGGGAACTGCTGTGTCTTGGTGCTGTGCTCACTCTGTTGGTTCTTATCCTTGAGGATGGTGCAGTCTCTATAGGAAGTTTTGAAGGGTTTCTGGGACTCTGCCCTACTGAGAAGATATGCATTGCTGTTGTAGCCCAGCTCCATAAGATTGGTTGCTATTTGGTCACCTTCTCAGATTTTTCAGTCCCCAGCATTTTTCTCTGCTGGTCCCCTTCTGGGTAAAGCTGTGTGAAGCATGAGAGAGATGCTTGTCCTTTCTCAGGGTTGGCTTCTGCTCTTCTCCTTGCTTGCCCTCCAATAGCGTCAAATAAATGCATCTTATAATTTATTTAGCTCTCCTAGATTGGGTGAACACATGGATCAGGTTCAAACAAACCTGGAAAGTTATGGCCAGCTATAATTTGTTTTTAGCTGTGGTATAACTTAGGGATGAAATATACTTTTGGAGACAAACAAATTTTTGGCTGTGACTATCAAACAATCCATTCCCCATCTATAGAATTGAACAACAAGCATCACAATGAATTAAATCTCATATATTCTGGAATCTAGGTCTGGATTTCCTACTTGACTTGTAAAATGGAGGCTCATTTTATGTGTTCTTCTGACTCATTTGCTCATTATTAGAGTTTCGAGGTTCATACACTTTGATGCAAGTAGTCATGAACTATTAACTTTCACTGTCATGGAGCATTGGAATATAATGAGAATGCCATAACTTGCCCATTCCTTTTTATGGTTTTGTCTAATTTTGGTGTTTTGGAAGTAATACTTCTATAATTCATTATTATGCATCTCTCTATCGGACATATACAATACACATACAGTTTCTTTGTATACTCTTACTAGTACACTATAAGGCATTTTGTAGATATTTCAAATTTCCTCTTTTTTTGTTCAGCTGCCTACTTATTTATTTGAGTATTTTTCTTCTGTATTTAATTTTTGGAGTTCCAGATATTAACTCATGATCAGAAGAAAGGCTGATGAAAATGTTTTTCTGATCTGTAGGCTTTCTCTCTTCACTTTGTTTATTATTTTCTTTGCTGTGAGGAAGCCTTTTAATTTCATGCAATCCTGTCAGCTCTTGGTGTTATTTTCTAAGTTTTTGGAGTCTTATTCCTGTGTCTTATTTCTATATCTAGAGGATTGTCCTGTCTCTCTCACAAGTATTTAAAAATTTCAGGTCTTCATTAATGCCTTTGACCCATTTTTAATTGATAATATAGAGATTATTATCTCTATAGGGTGAGAGGTTGGATTGTCATTGATGTATCCGAAATATGGACATCTTATTTTCTACTTCCATTTATTAAAGAAGCCATCCTTTCTCCAAAGTATGTTTTTGGCACTTTTGTTAAGACTCATGTGGCTGTAGCTGTGTGAGTTTATTTCTGGAACCTTTATTCTTCTAGTCTATTGACATAAGTATCTGTTTACAATAGGATTATGCTGTTTTTTGTCTCTGTGGCTCTGTAGTATAATTTGAGGCCAGTTACTGCCAGTGTTGTTCTTTAACCAGAATTGCTTTATTATTGCCACTTTAACTTTATTCTTACTTTTTGCTTTTTGGGGGGTTTTATGTGTGTGTGTGTTTTGTTTTGTTTTGTTTTTCTTGGAGATAAAGTTTCTGTGTGTAGCTTTGGCTGTTCTAGAACTCACTCTGTAGGCCACACTGTCCTTGAACTCACAGAGATCTACCTGACTCTGCCCGATAGTTTTTCTTGAGACAAGGTTTCATTTTTGTGGCGCAGTTAGCCTTAGGGTTGCTGTGTAGCCAAAGCTGGCCTTGAGCTGTTGATCCTCCTGCCTGTACCTACAAGTTCTGGGACTGTAGGTGAGTACCACCATGTCCAAATATTCTTGGGCTTCTGTATTCCCATATGAATTTTTAAGATTTTCTTTTCCATTTCTGTGAAAGATGTGATTGGAATTTTGGTACAGATGATATTTGTCTATAGCTATCTTTTGATAACATGGCCATCACACCTTTTTGTGTGTTATTACAAATGTTTATGACAAAAGTAACAATTGTTAATGAAGATTAGAGAAAGTGAGATTCTGTTCTCAAAACAGAAATTATCATACTGAGGAGCTGTGTAGATGCATTCCTGTGTCTGCTGTAATACTCATGATAGCCAAGATTTTGAAACAATGGAAATACCTTGTGATGGTTTGAATGAGTACTTCCCTCCTCCTCTATAGGCTCAGGCATTGGAGCACTTGGGGACAGTTGGTGGCTCTGCATGGGCAGGCCACCTTTTATGAGGTTGAACCTTGCTAGAGGAAGTATGTCAGTGGGTGTGGGCTTTGAGAATTTATAACCTTGCCATAGTTCCCATGTGATTTCCCTGCTTTGTAGTTTAAGATATGAATTTTCAGCTTCCTGAAACGGATGCTATGGCATCCTGTAATACTATGGCCTCCCCCTCAGGAGCTAAAAGTCAAACTAAACTGTTTCTTCTGTAAGTCATTTGGGCCATGGTGTTTTATTGCTTCAACGGAAATGTGACTACTGAGTGTCTATTGATGGAAAAATGGACAAAGAAAATATCACATATACAAAGAGCATTCTCCAGGCATAAAAGTGAAAAGAAATCATACATATATCAGGAGAGCAGCATGTTAAAGTGAAATAAGCTGAATGGACAAAGAGTTAATGGTGTCTCTTGTATGTATTATCTGAAACAGCCAAACTCATGGAATAAGGGAGGAGAATTGGGGTTGTCAAGGTTTGAGGACTTTGAGGATGGCAAGATGGGAGAGGAATTGATCAAAGACTGCAAAGCTTCAGTTATACAAACAGTGCCTTCAGAAAATGCAATTTGTTTGTGAGTGTAGTCAACAGTTGCCATCTAAGTGTGGTGTCTGCTGAGAGTGATGATCTCAAACATTCTCACTTCATGTGATGTAACAGACAATGTTCACAAGGTTGACAGTGTTAATTAGCTCACACCATATGCATATAAAACAGCACCAAAACACGTACAGTTCTATCGAATGCTTCCTTAAGTTTGAAGTGACTAGATTATCACCTCTTGCTTGGTAGTGTATTGGTTTGAAATTTTTGTCCCATATGTGTCCTTGAGAAACCAAGTATGTGTTTGAATGGAATGCTAAGACTACAGCACATAGACGCACTTCATTTTCCTCACAATGGCAGGTAGCCCTTCAGTGATCACATCAGTTTACTTAGTCTATGTGGTGGTTTGCATATGCTTGGCCCGTGGGAAGTGGCACTCTTAGAAGGTGTGACCTTGTTGGAGGAAGTGTGTCACTGTGGGAATGAGCTTTCAGAGAACGTCCTTCTAGCTTGCTGGAAGCCAGTCTTCTCCTGTTTGCCTTCAGAAACAAGATGTAGAACTCTTAGCTCCTCCAGTGCCATGCCTGTCTGGATGCTGCCATGCTTCCTGCCTTGGTGATAGTGGACTGAACCTCTGAACCTGTAAGTCAGCCCCAATTAAATGTTGTCCTTTCTAAAAGTTGCCTTGGTCGTGGTGTCTGTTCACAGCAATGGGAAAACTTAGACAGTCATGGTGGAAATGATCTCTTTTTCTCATAGACTTGCTATCCACTGACATTGCTTGATGTTGGCGATTTTATTGAGACATTCTATGGGGTTTCTTTCTCTTGCTGTACAGATAAAGAGTGATGAGTATTTATAGTGATTATTTAGTCTTAATTTTTATTTGCAGTTTTTTTTTTGTTATTGATGTTTCATGTGTTTTTTGAGTCTTTGTTGAGAAACTGAATATACTTGAAACATTTTGGCAAGGATGTAAGAAATAAGCTTTTATTTAGAGAGATTGGGCAAGTAAATTTTCATGCGAGTATGTCTGAAGACCTAGATGAAGAATGTAGGAAAATGGACTGACTGCTCTATCCACATCATCCAGACTGAATGCATGATGGCAGGCTGTCTAAGTTACGGTTCTATGCCTGTGAGGCCACACCACAACCATGGCAGCTCTTATAAAGGAAAACAGTTAATTGGGGCTGGTTTGCAGTTTCAGAGGCAGCGTGCCAGCAGATATGGTGCTAGAGAGGCAGCCGAGAGTTCTACATCAGAATTCCCGGGCAGCAGGAACAGATAGAGCACACTTCCTCCACCAAGACCACACCAATTTCAACAAGGCCACACCTCCTAATGGTGCCACTCACTATGGGCCTATTGGAGCCATTTTTATTCACTCAGGCTGGATGTGATTTTCCCACTCATAAGAACTTTCTTCCCTGTACACTGTAGTTACCATCCTGAACTGCAGGCAGAGGTTCTCTATCCATTATGCTAAAGTTAATAAATTTGAAAGTTAAATGTTCATGCCACAAACATCCATTAATTGTGCACTCCCCCACCCCCCTAGCTTCCCTAGACTGAAGTATGATTCATTGATATGTCTGATTATCTTTTTATTTGTTCAGAACAGGAACTTTGTATCCTTCAGTCTTTAATAGTGACATACATCTCAACAGGTAAAGGAATGGACTGCTTTGTATGTAAACCATGTGGTATTGGCAGTATTGTTTCTACCATTCTTCACTTGGCAAGCTTGACTTATGATTAGACTTTGACTTGATCATATCTACTCAGAATAAATCATCATAGTGGTCACGGTGTAATGTAGAATAGCCCTCATTGTATACTATTAGCTAAGGACATTATAAGTAAATTCCACACCATGGTAATGATGGCATCCAACTAGAACAGTGAAGATGGTCAATTCCACTCGTATTCACCGACCAATTGTGAACATCCACTTGTTTGTTTGACTGTTTACATAGCTCATGTGTTAATGATACAATTTAATGCTTGGGAAATGTCACCTTTAGATCCTACTGGTTTTTATGAAATAAAGTGTTGTTTTGCTTTACTCTGGCTCTCAGGTCATGTCTCTGACAACCTTCCTTTTTTTTGTAACCTCTGTCACTTCACAAGTCATGTGGTCATCTCCACTGACACCGTACTGTTCTCTATGATAATAATGGACTAAAACTCTGAAACTGTAAGCCAGCCTCAGTGAAATGTTCTCCTTTAATTGTGTTGATCTGGTCATAGTTTCTCTTCACAGCAGTAGAGACCCTTAGACAAATACATAAATTTATTTCTGCTTACTTTTAATTGTAAATTGTTTTTCAAATCTTTGCATTTTATTGTGAAATAATATTTGATGTGATCAATTTTTCTACTAAAAACATTCATTTCCCCTATTTTCATGTTTCATGTAATCTTTAAAATGCTAAGGGTAAATATTTACTTTTAAAATAATTCCACATATAACATATGATATAGCTATAAATTTATATACATATGCATCTCATACACATCTATTTTTGCTGGAGATAGAAAACATATTAGATTTTTTTCTTAGACATAGTTGTACACAGTGTTACAGTTGGAGAGGAAAATGTCTCTTACAGGCTCCTGTGTTTGTACACTTGGTTCCTGGCTGCTTGGGGCGAGTTGTGTAATTGTTGGGGAGGTAGAGTCTAGCTGGAGGAAGTAGGTTTCTGTGCAGGTCAAGCAAGGCTCAGGCCATGAATTTTTTAGCCCAGTCCCACTTCCCATCCTGTTTGTCTTCAATTATCTACTCAGATACAATTAGTTCTCCTAGCACAACTGTGAGCCACTCTGGTCATTGGGTTTGCTGGCCTCCGGTAGACTGTATCTAAAAACTATGAGGTGTTGGCATAGAGCAATGTGGGGAGTAGCAAATATAGAAAGTGAATCCTTGTTTGGAGCTTTTTGCTTACTGGATTGCTTATCATACAGTCTAAAAATGGCAGTTCAGTATTAAACCTTAAATTCTTTCATGCACCGTGGTGCCTGGGCTGTGTGGTCATATATAGATGCAAGTCCAGAAAAGCTTTGTTATGACATCAGCCCCCACACACTTGGTTATTATGACTTCACTATGATGTGTATTCAGTTCATTCTGATAGATGCTATTAAGGAGGCCCTGCACATTTCCCCAGTGAGTGACCAACCATGTAAATTACAGAATAATGGTTTGGGGTTTCTAACTCTATTTCTTATATTTCCTTTGAAGGAAGGACCCTTATATTTTCTTATATTCGTGACCCTTTACATGGATATCTACTAGGTAAGTCAACCTGGATCCACAGGTTAAATTGTTTGGTTGTTGTCGCCCCCCTCCTGTTTCACCCCTCCACTTTGTCAGACTGTTCTTTCCCACTGTTTTTCAACCTCAGTATTTGGCCTTGCATACACCTGGCCAGAAATTTTAGATCCCTTAGTTGCTTTTCTTTCTCTAATGCTTTATAGATACTCCTATTAGCTTAACCCATAAAATGTCCCTCTACCTTTTACTCTCTCTGCTACTACCATCAAAGACTAAATCACTACAGCTTCTCAGCTAGATGATTGCAACAGACATCTAAGTGGGATCCCTGCGGCTTGTTCTGCACCCACCCTCACCCCACGCCACAATCACAAATAAAACTGTCAAAGGCAAATGATGACCCTGTCCAAAACACTAGTGACCTACCTCAGAATTTAGAGATCTCTAACCCCCAGCCCCCACATTTTGTCTCTCGTTTTCTCTTTGATTTCTTCTGCTCCCAGATTTTGTTACTCTCTTCTCCAACTGAATCAGAAAGATCCCACTCTCCCTATAAGCATCTGACTAAGAGTTAAACCAGTGCTAAATATTGTTAAGAACAAGTTGTGTGTCTCCTTCAATGTTTATTTCTCCTTCAAATAAGCTAAGCTATTAAGTAATTGGGACACTTTGATCCTTTGACTGGCAGCTTTCAAGCACTTCCTTGTGGTCACTTTGAGTGGGGAGCTCTTAAATAGATTTTGATAGTAGTGTCTTTTAGTGTGATCATTCCACAGAGCACTGCAGCCTTTTCTCCAAGTAACGTCAGCTATAGAAATGCTGTAGTCTATATTTACTTTATCTGTGTCAACTAGAATTTAAACCTCCTTCAAAGGAAAAATGCTTGCTTAGCTTCTTCACGGAAGTCCTTGCATTTAGGAAAATTGTTGATGTGTTGTCAAATAACATAGTTTCTATCTGTAACTAAATGTCTTTGCTCAAGTCCAACTATCTTTGTTTTATTTTCTGCATAAATCGGTCTGTATTGTCTACAGAAATTTGGATTTCTTTAATGTTTATGTGGACTTATAATCTTCTGAGTTTATATATTCCGTTTACGGTAATTCTTCATGTATTTAATCTTTGTAATGCACTTCCAGGAAAATGTAGTGAAAACTGATGAGCTCCTTGAAAATGTAAAAGCAAAATGTTTGGCCACCAGATGGAGACCCAGTACTGACTTTTTGTGATTAGCCCCAAGAATAAATGCTTAAAGCAAGATGCTTTGTTTATCCTCCACAGTCCATACATTTCTAACAACTTTTACCCATTAGAAACATCATCTATATTCAGGAAGACTTCAATGAATGAAGTAGACAGAATTAAGGAGACAGAATGAAGAAGAAACAAAAAAAAAAAAAAAAAAGAAGAAGAAGATTCTGATAGTACTCAGAATATTAAGCAAACAGATTCACCTGTTTTCAAGCATTCCAGGATTCTGGGTGGGATAGCTTTCAGATAAGGGAAGGTTAAAAGGACATAGACTGTTGAAGAAAGTCACTATGTGGATAATGTTGAGTGATGGGATTTTAAATGTCTAAGTATTTACCATAGCAAGGGATGGGGCCAAGCTGGGATGAGGACGGAAGGGAAAATAAACCATCGAAGTCAGGTGTAAATAAACAGGTACCCTGCCTTGAGGCAATAGATACAATTAGGGCCTTAGGGTTGCAGGTTTCTCAAGCCTTATGAACAGTAAAAGACTGAGAGACTCTTCCAACCAGGCAGACATCAGATTCTCTGTTTTCCCTCCCAAATGAAGACACTGATTGGTTTTACATTGCTATTATCTTTATACTTAGAATAATTTTTTACAAGTCTCATGTGACACTTAAAGCACCTAAATAAAGCAGTAAGTGTTCTTTCTGTGAATTTCTTAGCAAATATAATTCCTGCCTCCCTGAAAGACAGAAACGATCCCAGACAAGAAAATTGAAATAATGCTTTCTACTTTTCCTTACTGAATATAATTTACCTCAATTCTATAGGTGGTTAAAAAAAGGGGGGGGGGTCTCAGTGTTAGGAGACTAACTCATGGCCTGTGTTCTTTTTAACTTGGTAGCAGAAGAGAAATTTGCCTTTTGTTTTGCTGTCAACTCACAGAGAAGTTGACGGTTCCTGCCTTGGTCTTCTATCTTCCCCACCTCCAAATAGCAATAACCTATTAACTGGACTTCTGCATCTGCTCTCTTTGCTGTCTAATTGGCCTTTTACAATCTTGTTGAGCTAATTTACCTAAAACAATGATGACCTGGTCATGTTTTCTCTTGCCAACTAAAGCCTATCAAAGAGAGCATTTACTGCAGGGTAACAGGCAGGCTTGTTAGCACAGTGAGAGACTAGCCCAGTTGCCCTTGCTGACATGCTGGGCTTGAGGGTCAGCTCAAGTGGAACTTTTGAAGCTTTCCTTAAATTGTTTTGGACAAAGACAATGGAGTCTCTCTTATTTCTCAGGCATTTCTTCATGTGGTCATTTTAAACTCGCATTCTACTTACAGGCACGTGAATCTTAGCTCTAAGGACATTCTGAAAAGTGTGGCATCAGATGACTTGACTGTGAGGTCACCACAGAGTCTGATTTTACAAACTTAGCTCTGAAGACAATAGTTGATGCCGCCATATGAGTTCACTATCCTCCATGATGTTCACGGTTGCCTGATGCATTCTAATGTCACACACATAACAATGTTAATATAAGTATGGCTTTATTAATTTTGATTTCTGAATAAAATTCAAGTTTCTTGAAGTTAGGAATCCTGTGGGCTTTTTTCTCTGTTGTAGTCAGTAGCATCAGATGCACACTCTTAGTGCAATTAAATTTTTGATGTAGTGAAAGCAGACACACCACATGTTTCCTCTTATGACATACGATTGACACTACGTAGATAATTTGAATTTTAAAATTCTAGTAGGTTATTTTTATTTTTTTGGTGTGTATGTGTGTATGTGTGTATATGTGTGTGTGTGTGTGTGTGTGTGTGTGTGTGTGTGTGTGTGTAGAAGAGGTCAGAAAAAGATATCTAATTTCTTGGAGCTGGAATAATAGGAAGTTGTGGGTTGTCCAACATGAGAACTGAACCTGGGTCCTCTGGAAGAGCAACAAGCACTCTCAATAGCTGAGCCAGCTCTCCAGCTTCAAACGCTTGCATTTAAGCCAGGTAAATTGACAAAGGCATGTAATACATGCTCTCAGGTGGGTGAGGCAGGATGATTGAGAATTTGAGGGCAGCCTGTGTTACATGATATCTTTCTAGGCTAGCCTGGGCCATGGTAGTCAGACCTCGTTTTAAGAAACAAACAAAATTTTTGTCTTTTAATGGTCATCACCAAAATACTAAGTTGGAGAAAATAGTAAAACAATGTGGGTATTATTATTTTAACTTCTCCAAATATGACAGAACATTTTTAAATTTAATGTTCAATTGTGGATATGGGGAAACCTCAGTTGAAATAATTTCTTTTGATCAGCAATAAAATTAATCCAACCCTGAACATGAAGAATTTAGTCCCTATCCACATCTTTCCCCATAGATACCAACACCAAACATGATCTAAGCAATGACATACAAATTAACTAATATCTAGTGGGTTTTAGTAAGTACTACCTCAAGAAAGGCTTTAAGATTCATTAGCTTACTGATTTAGCAGAAACGAATCGAATGTCTACTATGAGACAAACACTATACTTCAGCTAGAGAACATCTATGTGCTTCATGGGACTTACCATGAGGGGACCATTGAGAAGTCAATGAGTGAGCAATTTGATTTGGGGTAATGGTGATTTGCACTAGGAAAGCCAATCAAGGCAGTGGTTTGTGAATGTCTGGGATGTCAGGCCCCCTTTTAGTTTTCATTTAAGTGACAGCATGACTAACGGTTGTACTAGTAGTGTTATACCTGGGGCGAGGCTTGCACACGTAGGGTGTGCTCTGAGACAGACTCACAGAGACTTGATCGATTGAATGTGGGAGGTAAAAAATAGCCAAGAATGGTTTAAAATTTAATTTTATTTTGTTTTGAGTCCTGTGGATTTTAAGAACTCTAATTCTGGGATTCCTCTATTCTTATACTCATATCCACAAGAACATAGGTGTTGTTGCTGCACTAGAAGCCTCAGGAAGTACTCCAGATTCCTGAATACTTTTGCTCATTCTGTAAAACCCTTTCTGCCTCTTAGCCAGATGATTAATAATAGAACATTGTGACATTATCAATAATATGGTTGTTGTATAGATTTTCTTTTGGATGGAATATGACCATCCCATAGCCATTGTAATGCCTTGACTCATAGTTCCATAGTCATGGCAATGAGTAAGCAAGATGGCGCCGTGATAGTTAGGTCCATGTTAATGCCTATGGGGCTATGGCACTCTCTAGTAGAAAGGGGTGTGGAGGGTCATAGAACCCTCACAAAGGGTTCCGGCCATCATTCAGTCCTGCTGCTCTGTTGAACAGGATGTTTGGAGGTGTCAGGGTACATAGGAGGTTATATTGAAGATGAGATTCTGGGATGCATTTTTATTGAGGGGGGTTGGACTTTGTCTTCTGTCAGCGCCTGTCTGGGGTGAACACATATTTGTTTGTGTGAAAGCAGTACATTAGTGATGAATCTTATTATCTTGTATGCCATTTTAGAGATAGGTCCTCACTATGTAGCTCTGGCCTGTGACTCACTCTGCAGAGCAGGCTGGCCTTAAACTCACAGAGATCCACCTGCTTCTTCCTCTAAGATGCTGGGATTAAAGACACAAGGCAGCATGACTCACACTTCACCAAACATCACTAAATAAAGCTAGATGAATCACAAAAGACTAGTCAGGGCATGTGAGGTATTTTCTATTCATTCTTACAAATTTACTCTCTACTCTCTTCAAACCGGTCCATTTCTAGAGGGTGAGTTCATAGTGACACTAATATCTGTTATGCCCACTGGTCTCTACTTGGGTTGGGCAGTGGGACACAGTGGCAGAGAGTGAAAGCTGTAGAGAGGGCGAGAGTGGCAAGTCAATTTACCATCCTTTACCACAAGTTTTCTGTGGTAAGGCTGTGTCTCCCCTACATCCATCGACATGGGCTTTTTCCTCTATCTAATCTCTCTGGAAGGCAGAATTGGTTCATGCCTAGGGCACTCAGTTGCCTTCTCAAGTCCCTTTAACCCTTTATAGAGAGAGTCTGTTAAGGTCTCAAAGAGCATTAACTGTACCATCTGTTTCTGCCTAGAATCCTACCTAAATTGGTGTTGATTTGAAGACCACAGAATTGAATTGGGCTGAAGGCAATCAACAAAGGAATTAATTATAAAGGCATTAGGTAGCTAATAGAATCATCAGAAATCATATTGTGCAACTTGCTTGATGTGGAAATTGCCCCCATCTCTTTCTACCCAGTGTAGCCCCTGATGAAATTGTTAAGCCATTATTCCATACCAGTGTCATTTCTGACTCATAAAGATGGTTTTATCACCAATGAATAGATATTCCTGCTGTAACACTAATACCAGTTCCCAATGGAAGCCTCTTGAGGTAGTTTCTACACACCATTCTCTTCTGATTGGAAATATATATCAAGTAACATCCACTTACTGCTTGCTACACATTTATAGTTCACCCTCAAAGTCATATCAGATCTAAAAATTCAGTTTCTTAAGTGATGAAGCTATCATTTAAGATAAAAGCAAGTTTCTCCTAAATATCCTCAAAAGGTGCAATCCAATGTTTGCCAACTTAATTCACTTGCCTTTAAGCCCTGCCTGGGTGAGTAGTATCTATTTTTTTTTTTTTTGGTTGGGCTATATCCTGCTTTAAAACTATATCATTTATGGAGTAGAATGTAAATGTGACTGTTACCTCGAATATCCAACACCAAAACAGCAGAGAACTGATATGAAATTAGGTCAGATTCACAATGTGTTTTTGAAAGATCAAGGAATAAACAATAAGTCACAGGTGCTGGCAGGCATAAGTCAGTACTGTGAGGCTCTTCTGTGGCTACCACGCTATTGAGAGCCAGTACTTCACACGGGACTGAAATTTACCCTGGAATTTCATTCTGGGAAAAGGATTGGGCTAGAAATCTCTCTCTCTCTCTCTCTCTCTCTCTCTCTCTCTCTCTCTCTCTCTCTCTCTNNNTCTCTCTCTCTCTGTATCCCTGGCTGCCCTGGAATTCATTGTGTAGACCAAGCTGTCCTCAAACTCACAGAGATCTACCTGCCTCTGCCTCTCAAGTCCTAGACTAAAGTGTGCACCACCATGTCCAGTTCACCACTTCTTAGAAACAGCTGCATGTGAGGAATGAGCCATCTGTTGAGAACAATACATCCCATGAACACTAGGAACTACCTGTACTTTCCTTACCTTAAAAGTTGTTAGATAAAGGTATGGGAAGCATAGTGACAATTTTCGTAAGTGCTCAGATAACAGAGTTGATGCCAGACAAATGGAAAGCAGAAAGCAAATCCAAAATGTAAAGAAAATATCCCTTGGTCAAAGATATGTTATTGGTCTTCATTATGGGAAATTAAAGTTTACCTTGCCACCTGATAGCATGCCCCAGGGTATGGCACCTTTTTGGACCTTTATGTCTGTTTCTATCAAGAGCCTGTTTCTCAGTGAAACCATCATGCTTGGTGGAGTGAAGCACACATTGCAGAAACACTGCAAATCTCTGCCCTTGCCACTATGGCCATTGTGTTCATCAATTATCACAAGGTTACCTGGGAAAGTACCTAGACTATCATTTTCAGATTGCATTCTCTGTCCCACATTAACACTGTGAGCCTCTTAAACAGAGGTGACATCTTGTGATCATCACACTGGACATGAAAATCTGTAGAGTCTTGGCCTGGAGACCAAGCACACCTCCTTTTGTGCTATCCTGGAATCCAATCTGTATTTCAAAGTCTCGATCATCCACATAGATATTTACCATTCTCACAAAGTGTCACATGCCCATGTTCTCTGCAGAGACACTTGAGTTGTGTAGTAATGTTACCAACATTGGTGTCACAGTCTATAACCCCTAGAACCCGAACTAGAGACTCATCCTTGAGAAGTCAAAACAGATTAATAATAAAAAGCAGAAATCGACTGCTTATTCAGCTTGGCTGCATTGTGGAAAGAGACAAAGAGACCTAGTGGCCTCCACCAGTTCATCCTCAGGGGCCTGAATGGAGATTAAAAACCTAAATAGATGGTCATGTACATGCACATTGAAACAGTCCTGGTCAAGGTACAATTCGCCCACCACTGACCCATGGATGTCTTTGTAAGACACGTAAGTTTCTTTAACAAAGGAAAGAATTTGGGGAAATAAGAATTTCCAACTAGACCAGGCTTTTCTTCTCCCAGTTTAAGATTCTTGGGGAAATTCCATTTTCTTAGAGTCCATTGTCTTGATTGTTTGAGAGTTAAAGTGTTCCTCAGGAATACACTTGTTTCTTCTAGGTGGGTCGCAGTGGCAATCTGTTCTTCTCGCATCTGGTGACCACTGAGAGCTCTTCATGGGGTACAGATATGGGTAGAGAGGCAGAAGGCAGTGATGTGAACAACCTGTATTATTCTAGGAGTCCAAACAAGCTCACCGGTCTTTGTTTCTTAACAGTGGAGATGAACAATGTGGCCACTTTCCCTCTGCATTGTAGGGAGCTTCCTGACATGGATCACATGACTATAGACTCGATCACTAATATTTCAGAGCCTGATATTTTCATGGAGTTCATGTCAAATCATTTATTCCATATGTGACTTAGCACATACTTACCTGGCGCTTCCTTTTCTTCAGATTACATCTGTGTGATTCTCTCAAGTATAACCAGCATTGTATTTCTTTTTGTGGCATAGGAAGCAGACAAATTATTTTACAGAGCCTGAGATTTGACCTTCCCTGAGGCAAAATATTGAAAGTTGCTCTTCTCTCAGCAGAGAAACTATAGGCTAGGCTGAGTACTGCTTTCTCTGGTGGCTGGTAGAAAAAGAGTTTGGGATCAGCGGCTGCATGTTGGATACTAGGGGTTGGGCTGATTTATTTAACTGAAAAGGCCCCAGTAAGACCAACTAGTTTACATGACCAGTAGATTAGGTGGTCCCTTTCTCAAATCTACCCTGAAGTTATGTGGGACAACCTTAGGACGTCTGAGTTCGGCAGCTTCTAAGAATTTGATAGGAGCATTTATTGTCTGTTAGACCTATTTGCGATGACCTTAAATGCATCATTTAGCAGGCTGTCCCACCTGGTTCCTTACAGAGCAAGAGGGTTTTTCTTTGTAAGAGTCAATGTCAGGAGTCTTCTGTTTTTGCAGTGTATCTATTCAAATTATGTTCTAAGGACAGGGAAAATGAGGACGTCTTCTGCACACTGAATTAGTTTAAGTCTTCGCTCCGTTTATCTTGAACAGACAACAGCAGTGCTCTGGATTAACATTCACTCAAAGCCAATATGCAAAACTCTCTCAAGGATTTAGGCATTTTTCTCTGCTTTAATGGTGTCATGTCCTTCTGCAAAAAAAATGGATAGACAATTGTGGGATGTATTCCTGGTGGCTAACCTTTTTTATTTGGGGAGGGGGGGGCATGGGTCTAGGAACTAACAGAGATCTAGGTATGGTGAGAAAGGCTCCCAGTAGTTCTTCTCATCAGATCCCGAGGTTTTGAATTATTCACATCATGTCCAAAAGGCTATTAACTGGACCTCAGTTTTCTGGGTCCAGAGCTTGCCGCCACATAGACCATGCACAGCACTAACCATGCCTCCTTTTCCTCCGTCATTCCACCATATTCACAGGTTCAAGGCATCCTGAAATCTGATGACATGGATCAAAATCATGTCCCTATGCCACTGGTGGCATCTCTGAATGCTTGGTTTACAGAGGACAGTCTCCATGTTCACTCTCAAAGAAGCTGCCATCTCTCTAGATTATTTGTTATCTTCTCAGGAGACAGAAAGATGGAGATGAAATCATAGCACCACTATCTCTTTCAATTGGAGGATTTCCTTGTACATTCAATACTACGGGATTTTCTAACATTTCAGCTTTGATATAGTCATGTTGAGAACAGGATTGAGTTAACCAAATAAACAAAAAAATTAGAGCCCCATTGAACTGCTTAAACTTGGCCAAATGACAGATCTTTGCAAACTCATAGTGATACAGTTGTCTTAATTTAAAACTGTCAGTCCTTTATAGCCTAGCACTCTCAGAACCTGTTCCCAGACATTATTTTCTCTGTGTATTTTTAAAATATGTTAAGTAAGTCATCCAAGTGTGTTGGCTTGTGCCTTTAATCTTAGCTCTTAAATGCAGAGGCAAGTGGATCCCAAAGGGCAGCCTGCCCTGGGTAGAGTTGCAGGACAGCCAGGACTACATAGTGAGACCCTAACTCAAAAACAAAACCATACAGCAAAACAGAACAGAACAGAACAGAACAAAACAAAACATGAAACTAAAATGGCTTAAAATAAGATGGGAGCTGGAGAGATGGCTCAGTGGTTAAGAACGCTGGCTGCTCTTCAAAAAGATCTGGATTCAATTCCGAGTACTTACATGGTGTCTCAAACCGTCTGTAACCCTAGTTCAAGAGGATTTGACACCCTATTATGGCCTCTGAGGGCACCAGGCAGGCAACCACATGGTCCATAGACACAAACACACACACACACACACACACACACACACACACACACACACACACACACAGAGGCAAGATGTGTGTGTGTGTGTGTGTGTGTGTGTGTATCTATGTGTAAATTTTACAAATTAAAACAAAAAAGGTTGAAATAAGTAACATCTGCTTTCCCCCATGAAATAGCTTTTGCCATTGTTCTGAATTTTGTAGCCAGTTCTGGAATGCTGCAGTTCGATTCTGGCCACAGGTTAAGTAGCAATCTGCAGCGGCTTGAGGAGACATGCATGTTCTTTCTATATCGGAATGGCCGCTATAGAAAAAGTCCTAAAGGATCTTGTTCTGCAAGCAAATTAAAAACAGCTTCGTAAATCCAGAGGGAATGGGCTGCTTTTGGCAAGGAACCCTCAGTGGCTTTCAGTAGTAGAGTAATTTGGGTCATTTAGAACTGTGCACTTATCCCCCCTCCAGTGTATGGGGACAGACCTAATCATTGCACTGCCTCTCACACACAGACCCCATAGAGTTGTGAAGTCGCCATTTCCTGACTAGGATAATGAGACATCTATAAGATAAAAATTTACTCTCACGTTAGCTGCCCTGGTCCTGCTACAGCTTCTGAATAAAGGTTTTTCTCTCTCCTTGCCAGTATTAATTTTCAGGCTTTGCTTTTGAGGTGAGAATGCAGTTTTGAGCTTGCCTTCATTGGAGATGTCTGATGAAGGAAGTAGCAGTTATTTACCATGCTTGGGTTCTTCACCTGCAAGGGGCTCCCAAATCCCTCCAAACACTATTCCTGTTGATAACTCCATACTAAGAGACTGTGAGGGATAATTTAATTAGCAGATTCATTTGTGTATGCAAGTAAGCATGTTGGCGTATTAATGTAAATTACTTGATTTTGTGTGTATTTATGTGGTTTTAGTTTTGAGTATCACTTTGCTTCCTTGTCCCCTAGCAGTGGTATCTTGGCGATGTTTAGGTATCTTCTTGCTTTATAGTCTTCCCCTGCTTTACTCTTTGTATTTCAGCTTTGTGTTTGATTTGGCTCTAATTGGTTTTGTCTTGGAGTTCTTTCCCCATCTCTACTCCTTCTTCTGTACCCACATTCCACGGCTGTCATCATCCCTCCTCATGGTTCTAGGCACCAATGGCACTTGCTCTAAGTATCTAACTTGAAGCTTTCTACCATCAAAGAACCACATTCCCTGCACGTGTTGTCATTTTATTCTTTTTACTTATTTATTTTTATGTTTTCTATCTTACTTGACCACAATGCCATCTCCTCGAGCACCGTATTCAAGCCTTTGGGCCACTGCTCCCCCTCTGTCCTCATGTCCCCCGTGGCACTGACTCTAAGTGAATCTTTTTGTTTGAATTGTTCTTAAGTTATCTGGATCCATTTACTCTCCCCCATGACGAGAGAGAGAGAGAGAGAGAGAGAGAGAG
The DNA here is from genome assembly GCF_900095145.1 of Mus pahari. Classification (NCBI taxonomy): domain Eukaryota; kingdom Metazoa; phylum Chordata; class Mammalia; order Rodentia; family Muridae; genus Mus; species Mus pahari. The sequence continues at coordinate 6,948,187 of NC_034596.1, read as the reverse complement.
AGAGAGAGAGAGAGAGAGAGAGAGAGAGTCTATTTTCTCTTTGTTGAGTCTTATCTGGAAGTTAGTTCTCCCTAGAAAGCATCTCTGATCTTTATAAATGACAAAAAGGAGCCAGAGACTTTGGCATTTCAGAGCAGAGTGAGCTCTGATACACAGAGAAGAAAATCCAACCGCCGACAGCGTACCCAGCTAAGGTTTAACCTCCCTCCTTAACTTGACCAACTTTAGAATCACCTGGGAGACAATCCTCTGAGCTGGTCTGTGAGGGAATTTCAGGAGTTTTACTGAGGAGGGAAGAAGACCCTCACCAAATGTGGGTGGGGCCAGCCCTTGGACTGCAGCTCTGGATTAAATGAAAAGAGAGCCAAGCTTTCCCATCTCTCCCTCCTGTCTGACAGTGCACACAGTGTGACCAGCTGGTTGCAGTAAACTCCTGCCCCATACCCAGAAGCCTCTTCTGCATCCCAGATTCCCTACCATACGAGGCGCTTCACCCTCAAACCAGGAGATCGACGAGGCGCTTCACCCTCAAACCAGGAGATGGACGAGGCATTTCTCCATGTAAGAATATTTACTTTTACTTCCCCTGGCCAAAATTTGTTTTTTCATTTTCTTTTTTTAACAGTGGATTTTAACGATCTTATCCATGGATTTTCAATATAGTGTTATTAAGTTGGTCTTTTCTTAATATACATGGATATAGCTTGGGATATTTCATTTTTAAAAAATTGATTTAATTGTTTTTTTTGCTTATTCACTTTACATCCCACCCACTGCCCCCTCCCAGTCACCCCTTCCCAAAATCATTAACTCATTCCCCCCTTCTCCTCTGAGCAGCTGGGGGCCCCCTTGCACATCCCTCTACCCTGACACTTCAAGTCTCTGGCAGGCTAGGTGCCAGCTCTCCCACTGAGACCAGGCAAAGCAGCAGGCAACAGATTTTGGGATAGCCCCCATTCCAGTTGTTTAGGGCCCACATAACACCAAGCTGCGTGTCTGTTACATATGTGCAGGGAGGCCTAGGTCCAGTCTATGTATGGTCTTTGGTTGGTGGTTCAAACTCTGAGAGCCCCAAGGGTCCAGGTTAGTTGTATCTTGACTCTGTTCGAGTTCCTATCCCCTTCGGGGCTCACAATCCTTCCTCCTATTTTTCCATAAAAGTTCCTACGCTCCATCCACTGTTTGGCTGTGGGTGTCTGTCTGTCTGAGTCAGCTGCTGGGTGGAGCCTCTCAGCAGACAAAATGTGGGGTATTTCTTATACTCATTTCCCGTATCTGTTTTATTTGGTGCTTGTATCACAACTTTTGATTGTTATAAATTTATATCTGCTTCCATTATTTTCTTACTTCTAGATGCATGAGAATACTAAATTAATATTTAATAATGCCCTTCTGTTGCTAATATGCATCATAAAATATATTTGCTTTAATCTCTTAACAGAGGTCATTTACTTTCAAACTACAAAATTCTTTCATATGGACTACGTTTAAAATTTTGCCTGTTCATTCTCTAATTGAGGCTGAGTTTTGGGGCTGAGAAAATTGTCTACTGGTCATTATTGGAGTTTATGTTACTTCTCCTAAGAGAAAATTTGAATTACAATCTTCTTGTTTAGCTTAGTTAAGGGTCTGGTGTGTGTGAGCAAGTGTGTGTGTGTGTGTATGTGTGTGTGTGTGTGAATGTGCTCATGTACAGGTGTGTGAGGGTAAGTTCTCACTCATACGGAGGGGAGATAACCCCAGCTTTCATTCCTCCGTGGCTATTCAGTTTGATTTCTGAGCTAGGTCTCTCACTGGTCTATGACTTGTCTATTAGGCATGGCTGGCTACCCAGTTACCCCCAAGCCTCTGCCTGCTGAGACCTGGAAGTAGAAACATCAAAGCATGGTTTAGGACAGAAATCACCAATGTTGAAGATTCTGCGGCTGCTTCTTCTTCCTCTACTTCTTCATCTTTATTTTCCTCTTCATCCTTACCACCACCATCATCACCACCACCACCATCATCATTATCGTTATTTCAAAGCAAGTTAAAGGGCCATGAGGTTTGTTAAGGCCACAGATGTAATGCTACCATGTCAAGTCTGTAGAAAGCCCTGACTGTGAACGAGGTTAAAGTCTCTATTGATATCTCATAAAACCTAGCAGATTCATTGAAGTAAAGCAGAACAATTCTCTGTGCGATGCATCGGCAGGAGAGCGAGCTGGGTGGTGGAGCAGCTTGAGTTCCAATGATGTTCTGTAACCATCCTCAGGACAGTGGTTGCAGTTATCACACCGAGTCAGATAAAAGAGCTTTGCTCCTCGCTAGCAAACCTATAATTACCCAATGGGAGGAAGACATCATACATTAAGTGCCACAAAAGAGATATCTGCATCCACTTAATTTATCCGAGCCACCAACCTATTGTGCTTAGTAAAATAGTTCTGAACTTTATGCAAGATAAAACTTTATGGCAGTCAGCCGTCTTTTAACTTGAAAATTAGTAAATTAGCATTTCCAGGATAGCGGTGGCTCTGTCTTAGATATAAGAGCAGCAAGATGTCTATTTTTATTCTTTAATAGTCGACATTTCAGATATGGGAACGCTTTCTCTAATTAAAACAGTTTCATACATTCATTTATTTATTTGTGTGTATGTAAACAGGGTCGGGGCATGTCATGGCTACTGTTGTGGAGGCCAGAGGACCTTTTGGGTTACTCAGTTCTTTCCTTCCTCCATGTGGGTCCTGGGGATTAAACTCATATCATTAGGCTTAGCAGCAAGTGCTTTTAACCTCTGCACCACCTCACTGGCCTGGATATGTAGTGTGTGTCTACATATTTTCTATCCATGTGTGAATATATGTGTGCATATATAGTTATATCTATAAAGCTAAATACTTTAAAATATTTAATGTTCTTTCTTCCATGGCTTCATCTAGTACTGTCTCTCTCTCTCTCTCTCTAATTCAGGGAGATGATTTTTTCCCCCATAACTTGCTCCAAATTCTCTCAGAGACACAATAACTAAATCCCACTGATAACTTTGCAGCTGAAATTTGCCATACATCTTGTCCAGTTAATATACATATCTGCTTGTATTTGTAATGCTTTTATACGTGTCTATACATATGCATGTGCATTTGCTTTACACATGTGTGAGGGTTCCCAATATTTTATATTTTAAAATTGATGTAAATGGTCTAAGAGATGCAAATACGGTAGTAGTGTGTACTAGAATGTGAGATGAGGTTGGGCTGAGAAAAAGACAGAACCTTCATCCCTTCCCCTGCCTCCTTTGGAAAGCGGAGAATTCTACTGATATTTACCATCCACCTGTTCCCTTCCACAAACTTCCTTCCAGCAAGTGAAATTTATTATCTGCATGAACGGACTACCCTTGTCTCAAATATCATGATCCCCGAACAGCCTTGTTCTTATAGCATTTCCCCTGGGGACTCAAAATTGATTCATTCTACAGACATTTTGGCATGTCTGCCGGATGCAAATCACTCCATAAATATTTATGCAAGACCTGTGTTTGAAACACAAATGAATAATATCATTCTTGACCTCAAGGAGTTTCTCTCTGATAGGGAAGATGAGAAAATTATAGTTATCTTCAATAAAAGGTGAGTTCTGCATTAATATCCATTTAATATTTAAGGAGCAGGGCGGGAGAGGATTTAGTGTTACAAATATATTTTAAATTTAACTTATACCAACAAAAGGTTGGGTTTTTCCCCCCTTTCTTTTCATTCTTACAGTCCCTGGGCATGAAGGTGAATTTTCTTCTAGAAAGAACACTGTCACTTTGCCATTGAGAGACAAAGCAATTAGATGGAGGTTGTATTCTTCCATCTGCTTTGCCTTATAAAACACTACCTTGTTCTCTCCACTCAAATAATGAAAGCAAACAAAGAGAAACACCTGCTTATTTCACCTCTAATTGTGTTTTCCTTCATCCTGGTCTCCATGGGCCAGACTGAATCCACAGCTGTGTATGAAGAATCTGTGGAAATGTATGTTGTGATCTGCAGAGCACATTTTAACATAACACAACACAACACAACACACACACACACACACACACACACACACACACACACACACACACACACACACTGTCTCTTTCAGCCTCCCTCCCTCCTCCTCCGCTTCTTTTCTTCTTCTCGGGTCATTTACATTGGCGGTTTATTTGTTTCCACTTTAGTGTTTGAAGTGCACACGTGATGATGAGCAATCCATGTACACACATAATTAAAAGTATCCCTCAGTTTGTAACCGACATGCTGGCACAGTTCATCTCTTCATATTGAGAAGCCACAATGGTGTGAGAGGAATCATGTCCCCCATGGCCTACCTTTTATCTTAAGGTGGAGAGTGGTCCAGCTGTTTTCATAGAGATTAATCTACAGATGTTATACAAGGAATTGTAATTGTATGCTGCAATTCTTCACTATTGTGCTGAAGGATAGGAAAACTTCATATTTGCAATGACCATATTATTGGCAAAGAGAGAACTATTACATGGTGTGTGTGCACGCGCGCGCGCTCATGCCTGTGTATATGTAAGATTTAAGTAGATATTCTTTGAGTATTTTATATTATGTACTCTGGAGCTTGTCAAAACATTTCTGGCTTTGCTGCTTGCTTCACATGGAGATACAGAACCCACTAGCCGATTTAATGTATTATTAAACAGAATCAGGCTCTCCAGAGATGCAGTGTTGACTTTACCCATGTTTGTGATTCTGACCCCTTAGTGTTTAGGTGCTTCAGTACAGTGCGAGGCCACGGCACTTTTGCTAGGGTGTAAATACGAGGTTATTTACTGTGCATCAACTGTGGTTTGCTTTATAACAGTCTAAATTTGTTCTTTAAGCAACGTCTCGACAACAAATAAATTAAAGCATGAAGAAATAAGAGCTGAAGATAATGTCAACCCAACTTGTTGAAATCTTAGCGTCATGCAAATGGAAACAAAAAGGTGTATTGGTTACTTTTCTTGTTGCTATGACCAAATGCATGGCAAGAAGCAACTTAAAAGAGGAAGGGTTCACTTTGGCTCAGTACCAGGGGAGCAAACAAACCTTCATGACCAGAAAAGGCATAATAGAGGAGCTGGAAGGCCCTGACGACATCACAGCTACAGTCTTCAATTATAGAGCTGAATGCCGATGTCTGTGGTGACATTCAGCCTAGGGCTCTTGCCCTGGGATAGTTGGGGCTTTTCCCACACTGGTTAACTGACGCTAGATAATTCTTCACAGCTAAATCCTGAGGTGTGTTTCAATTGTAATCCTATCAAATTGATAATCCAGATTGACTATCACAAGTACTTGCCACAAGTGATAAATTAAAAGTTAATGGCCAAATTGGGTCATGTTGTTCCTTCTTAAGTCCACCTTTAGACACCTTCATATAAGGCACCTCTCTCATCTTCATGGGAGTTCAGCAGGATACACTGTGTCATAAGGATTCAAGTTGTCACCTAGAATGATCTAAATGCTTTCGTATTACTAAGATATGTTTGGTTTGTTCTAGAATGGCATCTTTTTAAAAATCTCTGCTATTCATTCTTGACTTTGATTTTATATAATCTTGAAACACTTTTTTCCAGTATCATTTATTTAATTACTTGAAAATTTTTTGAGGCAGAGTCTTGCCGGTTGCCCTATCTAGCCTCAAACTCATTCTACAGATCAGGCTGCTCATGAACGTGGACCTAACTTTCTGCCTCAGCCTCCTGAGTGTTTTAATTATAGGCTTGAACAACCATGACCCGGCTGGTAAATCTCAGTTTTGAGTTTGTTTCTTGCAGTGATGGTTCAGGACTGTATCAACACTGAGACAATTATAATTAGGGCTGCATTTCCTGTTAGATACCCAGTAAAGACCCTCCTGTGCAGAGAGCAAGGCATCAGCGTGGTGTCTTCTGTCCCAGCTTGTCTGCATAGCCTGTTCATGATCTTTTGGGTCGTACAATGTGTATTGGGAAATGAACATAATATAACATAAATAATCATGAGATTGTTGAAGGGAAATAACAGGCCACAAAACACAGACAGAAAGACAGACACACATACACACACTTTCAATGAAGTAAGTTATGTAATGTCAAAACGTAACATATATGAGGCTCATCGAATCTATTATTAATCAGCCATTTCTAAGTGTCAAAATAGGTAAGCGGATTTGAATTTGACAAGACAATAGCCTATGCAATTAGGTAGAGTCATGAAGTTTACAGCCGGTATATTGGGGAGTGGTTTCTAGTAACATGAATCATTGACATAACCTGCTCTAACTCTTCAGTGGCTAAGCATCTCAGAGACATTTTTGGTCAGGAAACTTTTCCCTTCATCGCGCCATTGGACATTTGGATTATTTCAGATCCCTGATGGGATAGAATTAGTAACAGCACAGTTTGGGTATTCCCCTTTCAGTGAAAGCTGATTACCCAGGCATGTCTCCATTTACAAACTTCTGTCCCAACAGAGTTGTTGATTGGACTATCTTACTATCTTTTATTTCCATAGCAACACATTGATTCTTTGATATTTTAATACATTTGTTCAATTTTGAGGCTTGTATCTAATTTTGCAATTTGCTTCCCCCTTTGATAGGCTGCCACGTGTCTCTTGTTTTCAGTAGGTGAGAGCAGCTTTTTGAAGTGTCTTTGTATGTTTTTGCTTAAGAAGTGTCTTTTGAAAAATAGATTTGGGGGCTGGAGAAATCGCTCAACAGTGAAGAGTTCTTACTGATTTTCCTGGACAGCAGTTTTGGTTGCCAGTGTCCACAGAGAGACACTCAAAATGTCTGTAGCTCCAGATCAAGACGGTCTGACATCTCATCTGCATGCATGTGGTGTAGACATATACTCAGGCAGGCGTGCATGTGGATGCACACATACAAAAAATAAATTTACCTGGAATCTTTCTGCTGTCCTACTTAGAGACTCTTGTACTTTATAGGATATAAGCTTCTTATAATTGTGACCACAATGGACACAGTAGGCTCATTTGTCAGATTCTTTTGGAAAGCAGCACAAGGTTATAAAACATCATCTCATATTAAACATCTCACTATTGATTTCTTTGACTCATGGAGGTTTTATGATTACTATCAAAATTAAAGCTCAGCCTCTCTCACTCAAACATTTGTTTTCTCCCCCTTTTTGTTTAGTTTTCTTTACTGAGTATGTGAGCTGAATTGGGCAAAATAGAAATGTGCACTTGCAAGAAGCAATTCAGAAGGAATGTTGCCAGCACTGGCTCTGTCATCCAACACAGAGGTTTCAATGTGTACAGCTTGTCTCAGAGTACATTTGGTTCATATGTGATAGCTCCTTCTGCAAGAAAAGAAAGCATTTTGTAAGGTTTGTCCTGTTAGAGTGTTTCTAGGAGAAGTGATGCTGAGTCTGGAGAAAGAAAAAAAACAAATTCTACTCTCTTCCTTGCTTAACAGTGTGTCTAGTTTCAAAGTTTTCCTGACTGCTTTTAGTTCCTGTTAGTAAACTGCAGTATAAAAAAAATAAAATGAGTTTGTGGTTTAAATAATTGAGAGATATTTCTTGCTATGGCTTTAGGAATAACAGTAAAAATATTCATGTGTGCTACCCAACAGGAGAAACAAAACTATTGTACACCTTTCTAACCCTTCGTGTGCACACCCTGATTGCAATACCCATTCTATTAAGGGAACTGAATTCCTGATTTTAGCAGTTTGTTTTTTTTTTTATGAATAGGATTATCACTTTGTTTCTGATATTAAAACATGTTATTTAGTTTCTATATAAACGACTCGTGTGTGTGTGTGTGTGTGTGTGTGTGTGTCTCTTTTCCTGATGTTGCTAAATCCATTTCCCACCATTGATCATTGTGTCTTCTGTTTTTCTTCAGTTTGCCTGAAGGATTATCAATTTCATGGATCTTTTTAAACAATCAGCTTTTACTGGCTTTCATATTCTCCACTGGCTTTTTTTTCTTTTTCTTTTTCTTTTTCTTTGAGCTTTATCGATTTCTGCAATTATCATTAGTATTTGTTCTATTTTGCTTGTTTTTGTGTTTCTTTTCCTGTCATTTGTCTTTCACGCAGAGTCAGGGAACTGTTGGGATCTCTTTATGTTTCCCTTTAGCTCGTCTGTATCCTCCACCCATCACCAATATCCCACACACTTTGCTATATCCTGTTTGCATCACAAACATTTTCTATTTTTCCTTGAGATTTATTATTGAATACCTGAGTTATACTGGAAGGCATTTTCACGTCCATTGGTTCCAACTGTACTGATAATTGGTTTTTAGCTTAGTTCTTCTGTGATTCATCTCGTAACTAACCAAACACATTCTGATGACTTCAGTCTTTTAAAATGTATTGAGACTTATTTTATAGCCTGGGATATACGTTTTCTTGGCCTGGGTCTACATGCATTTAAAAAGATTATGTTCTGCTATTGTTGGTAGTGTGTCTTATCATCATTCAAGGTCGGTGGCTTTGAGTTTTGCAAATCTTCTGTTTCCTCACAGTTATCATATTTCCTGCAGTTATGACTTGTGAGAAAACAGCTGAACTTTGTTGCTGTAATTGTGGCTATCTCTTTTTAGACCTTCCCACCTTTTTGATATAATTTATAGTTCTGTTCTTAGCCAACTTGTCTTTCGTAACTCCGTGCTATCCCTTGCTTTAAATTTTATTCTTTACTATGGAAGTGGCCCCTGCTTTCTTTCTAGTAACATTCATGATATCTTTTGCAATCCATTTACTTTTATTTTGTGTTGTTAAAATTAAAATTTATGGTGGGTAAAATATGGCTTAAACTTATCGGTTAATTCAATACCACAGCCTCTGTCATTTAATCTGTTTATTTAATTCATCTATACTGCATGCTCTCTTTAAAAAGTAGGATTTAAAATTTGTGTTTCTACTACCTTACTCAGTTTTGCTTCTTTGACTTTACTCTCTTTTTTCTTTAAACCTATTTTTCTATTGACTTTTAGATTGAGTATTCTCTATGAGTCTAATTTAACTAAGCTATAGTCAACTATATGTTCATGCTTACATTATCTGTTGTTGTGACTATACATATATATGTATATATATGCATTGTAGCAAACACTATTTTCATATTTACATTTTACTTAATATTTTATAAGAAAGAACTGCTTGAATTTTGTCATTTTTCCATGTTACATAATTCTTTTCAGTTGAGAAAAGAAATTAATTTTATGGATTTTTGTAAAGCTGAGTTCCATCATGATGTATATATCTTTTAATAGCTTATTTAAAGCCATCATTTTTTGAGATTTTTATCATATTTATATATGAAGATTTAGTTATTTCAATCATTTCATAGTATTCATCTTATGAGTAAACCATAGTTGATGTATTAGTTAATCTACTTTGGGATAACAAGTTATTATATTTTTGCTTACAATTAATGCTATGATGAATATTTTCTATATCTCTTCTTATACTCATAATAGCTTTTTGCTTAGAAATATAAATAGTAGGCAGATTTATTTTATAAATGTTAATTAAAGCTTTGGTTAATTATTATTCAAGTATCACATATTCCAAACATATGCTATTACCCCGAATATTTATAACTATAACAAGAAAATGTTACAATAAGTTATGCTAAACCCCCCAACAAACTAAGGGGAAAAATAAAAAAAAAACATAATTGTAAGAAGAGATTCCAGTACTCCAATATCGGTAGATAAAACACATAAACAGAACTTATGTTATAAAAACAAAATTAAGGAATAAATACAATGAACCAACTTGGCATCACGGAATGCACTCCACAGAGGTCATTAAGGACACAGATACATTCATCAAAAGACAATATTCTGGCCCACTGTGATAAACAGTCATCATTGTGTGTCTGTGTTTTGCTGTCACACTAGAATTAAATAGCAACAAATACTGGGAAAAAACTTACAAACTCCCCAGTGTTTAAAATATTTATCCATATACCTTTCTGAACACTTCATGGGTTAGCTGAGAAGTTACATGGAATATTGAAAATGTGTCCTTTGAAACAAAAAGTGTAAAAGTTGAGTGGGTAGCTAATGTGATTTTCAAAGGGTAATCTATAGCATTGAATGTTTATATTGTAGTTTGGGCATCAGATCAATATATGTAAACTTCAGCTTCAAGAATAAATGCAAAGGGGGAAAATGTAAACCAAAGCTGGAAGTTAGGAAGTAGTCTAAGTGCAGAAGTAAGTGATGTTGGACTCTGAAAATGAAACAAAACAAAACAACAACAACAAAGCCCAAAATATTTAAAGGAAAGTGATGAAAATAGAAGATCTTTGGAGAGAGAAATTAAAAAAAGGTGGCGGGCAGAGGGTCGGGGAGATTGAGTTGATCAAGAACAGGAACCAGAGTATAGAGCGGATATTTTCTATGTGTATCAAGAATCAAGGAATCAAGGGAGAAATCCATATCTCTTGGATATGGAAAGGATAATAAGAACTATACAGTGGAAAACTTTATGACTCTTTGACAATTTAGGGGGCATGGTCAAGTTTCTTGAAGGACAGAATGTACAGGAAATGCCCTCAAGAAGAATTAGAAAACCCGAAGAGATTATCCACCAGACACAATGAAGTCAGAACTCAAAACCTGTTAATGGCTAAAAATTCCAAACCCTGTATCACTGGGTAGGTCACAGATGGCAGAACAAACCAACAACACTACAGGAACTCTTCCACTGAAAGAAGTGAGAGGAACACTCCCACTTTGCTTTTCAGGGGGCTAGCAACAGCTCCAGGCTAAATCTAGACAGCAGCATTTATGAGATAATAACACTGCAGACCAGCATTCCTGTGTACATGGCCTGAAATTATCCTTAAAGTGTGTGCTGTCATTTCAGACAGTGTCTGCTGTCATTCTCACAAAATATGTACTGCCATCCCAGCAAAGATTTGGGGATGCAAATTCAAATGAGAGTTTTTAGCATCCCACATGTTAAATTTGTTTTGTTCTAAATTTAAAGCCTGTCTCAGATTTTGACATTTGGACTTTCAATTAAAGTCAGACCTTTTGTTGAGTTTGAGTTGATTAACCTTTTGCAGTTGATAACTTCCCTTTCAATAGTGCCAGGAGAGCCTCTGAGGGGAGAATCCAGTGAATACTTACAGTCATAATATTATAATGCAACTGCCATTAATTTTTATATTTTAAATCAGATTAAAGTATTAACTATCAAGGAAACTTAAGCTTACTTTAAATGTTTTATTTATTTTTCAACCAAAGAACAAATGGGTGAAGTTACTTGGCATTGCGTGTAGATAATTTTGGGATTAAAAGTTATTTATCTGAAACAAAGTAAGGTGTTTGCTTGAGGCTTAGGAATAGAGTTCAGTATCTGATTCCACCCTTGGTTCTGCCAGGTCATGCAAATATGTTCTGGTTTTAGACCTGGCACTGAAGTTTAGAGTGAAAATAAGTTTCAGTTCTGCAGTTTACAACTATCTTAGCAATAACACCAAATATGAACAGGGTTTAGGGAATTCCTGGGAAATTCTCAATGCTAAATCTGGAAGAGACCTAGTTAACTGTGTTGCATTGGTTACCTGTAGAATTCTAAGATTTTACTCTACTGTGTTTATTCTCTCTCTCTCTCTCTCTCTCTCTCTCTCTCTCTCTCTCTCTCTCTCTCTCACACACACACACACACACACACA
>NC_034596.1:6934424-6936004 GCF_900095145.1 Mus pahari | reverse complement strand
TCTTTCTTTTTCGAGACAGGGTTTCTCTGTATAGCCCTGGTTGTCCTGGAACTCACTCTGTAGACCAGGCTGGCCTCGAACTCAGAAATTCACCTGCCTCTGCCTCTGCCTCCCGAGTGCTGGGATTAAAGGTGTGCGCCACCATGCCTGGCCCAAAATTTTAACAATCGAAAAATGTAATGATGTTGAAATGATAAAATCAAGTGTAGGAAGCTGGTTACTAGAGGCTGGGGAAGTCAGGGAGGACAGAAAGTCAAAGAGGGCACTCAAGGGTATTAAAGTCAGAAGCAAACAGTTTTGGTGTGGTGGTTCACAGGCTGACTACAAATAACAATTATGAAATATGTAGCTTAGGACTAGAAGAAAAAATAGGGGGTTGAAGAGATAGATGTGCTTAGCCTGATTTAAATATACAATGTATAATTGTATTGAGACATTACATAGTAATGTTACTCTGTACAGGAGGAACAGTGGCAGCCACCTCTATGTAAATAGGGGTCCTACACAGCCACAAAGGTGTCTCCTGCAGGAGGACCTAATGGAAGACTGCCTGAAAGTCTAATGCAGACAATGCCAGCCAATCAGGAACTGCTGTTTAAAGAGATACTGCTTTCTTGGGACCAATGGAGTGTGAGTGGAGAGTATGAAGGAGCTAGCAGCATTCAGATGAGCTTGCTTTGGTGTCCCTTACCTGCTCCCTGAGTTTGTGTCACTGATTCAGTGCCACCTCACCTCCATTCCCCAAGGGCAGGTAAGGGTCAGATGGAAAGTAGTCCATGGCACTGGCAACAACTGTACAATTTTATGCTTATCTATGTCAATTAAAAAATGGAACCATTTAAAGCTACACTCATAGAAGACACCAACAAAACCTTCATTTTTACCATGTACTATAACCCTGGATAACATTTACTGACTACAGGTTAAATTATCTATAAATAGCAGGTTTGGCCCGGAATCTCACTAAAGAGGTGAAACATATGTTGACTTCTATAAAAATCTGGATTGTTGGGTAGACTTTCTAGTGTTAAGAGTCTTCTAATAGGCAGACACAGGCAGGTCTCTGTGAGTTCAAGGCCAGCCTGGTCTACAGAGTGAGTTTCAGGATAGCCAGGGCTACACAGAGAAACTCTTTCTTGAAAAAAAACAAAACAAAACAAAACTCCTAACACTAGGAGCATGGACTGTCTTTCACTCTGTTGATTGCATTTAGGTCCCTTTCCCCTAACTGGGTTTGCTATATCTAGCCTCATTAGAAGAAAACTGCAACTTGATATGCCCATGTGGGTTGATATCTAGGGGAGGCCTTCCTTTCTCTGAGAAGAAAGGGAGGAGGGGTGAGAGGATGTTAAGGTGAGAGGGAGAGAGTGGCAGGAGAGTAGGGAGGGGAAGCTGCAATTGGGATGTAAAGTAAGTAAATTATTTAATAAGAAAGAAAAAACAAAACAAATAAAAGAAAACAAAACCAAAACACACACACCACACACACACATCACACACACACCACACATACACACACACACACACACACACCACACACACACCACACACACACACACACACACCACACACACACACCA
>NC_034596.1:6914047-6934313 GCF_900095145.1 Mus pahari | reverse complement strand
CACACACACACACACACACACACACACACACACACACACACACGATTTCTCATTTTTCAGTAGATGGATTAGTGGGCTGAACTCAGCCCTAATGAACTGATGATGTGGATGTTGACTCCTCTCTCTACTTCCATCTCTAGGATGATCTGAACTTCATGAGTTGCAAAACAATTTTTAGAGTCGAAAAGCTAGCTCCCTCCTATAGGTATTAAAATCATAACTCTGCAGCCTGGAGTTCTTCAAATAGTATGATCTCTAAGTTTTATAGCAAATGAAATAACATGGATGTAAATCTTCATGATACATTACGTCCATTCACTTAGACTGAACAGAAACTAGAATCATTGGCACTGGTGAACCTTGGAAAGGTTTAGACGCTGGCAAATATTAACCCTTTCATGCTCATTGCAAAGTTTTCTCCTTTATGGTCTTGATTTTCACCATACAACCTCTCCAGATGGCACAGAAATTTTCTATATAGTTGGAAAAAGGAAAAAAAAGTAGCCCTGCCTCAGATTACTTTATTTTATTACTTTATTTTAGTTTATTTGATGTCCATATAGTTTTTATCATCTAAATGATGCTTACTATAAAACTGGTAGGATAACTTGAAGTGTACATCTCTGTTTTAACAGACTCTCCACTGGCATTCCCAAGATGGTCTTGGCTTTCATTCACTCTATGGTCTAAAGAGGACATGCCATATTCCCTTAACTTGTTCTGCCCACTGCCTTTAAGAGATAGTGTAAATCACGTTGAAGATAAATCACAATATCTACCTTCAATAAGTTTAAAACTGTCTGTGTATTACTTCAAGGACAGCAGTTACAGAAGAAATTGAGTCAAAGTTCAGAGCCCAGCAGTGTGTAGTAACCCCATTTTAAAGTTAATGGAATCTTGGGGTAAAAATATAGGTTGGTGTTGGGAAGGTATAGGAGGTATCAAGGAAAGAAAATGCTCAGTATACAAATAATTCTAGAAGAAAATGTGAGTAATTTTTTTCTCTGTGTTGCTGGTGGGAGGGATTGGATGAATCATTCCACTCCTTCTAGTGGATGGGATGTAGTGGTAAGAGTGATGAATGAATGTCTGGGATGGGTTGGAAGGGCAAGAGGTTGACCAAACATTTGAAAGTATCTGGGATGGGACTTTGCATTCCATACAATAGTTGACAGGGAGTGACTGTAGATCTTTGGAGAAAGGAATGAATCAATTAGAAAGTATTTTTTTTTATTACTGTTGAGTACCTAAATATTTTTATTTTATGTGTAGAGGTGTTTTGTCTGCATGCATGTCTGCACACAATGTGCATGTCAGTTATTTGCGGAGTCTAGAAGAGAGCATCAGATTTCCTGAACAGGAGTAATAAACAGTTGTGAGCTGCCTTGTGGGTGCTGGGAGTTGAACTCAGGTCCTCTGAAAGAGCAGCAAGCACTCTTCTGTGCTGAGCTATATCTGTAGACCCTACTGGTGAGAATTTTGCAAACACTTATTCCATATACGTTTTGTTTTAATTCTCAAAGCAAATCAGTTCAATTGTGAAGTTCAAGCAAGAGAAACATTTAAGTCATCTTGTCTGTTTTTGACTCATATCTGAGGCTACATGCAATAAACCTGGGTTATTTTCTCAAAAATATAGATGCTTGTACTGCAAATACATATTCAGAACACAACGCATATATAATTTATGCAAAATTGGATTAAAAAAATTCTCTCTTCTATACTTTACTGGAATCTTTGTGACTGGATTCAACCGTGAAGAGAAGACAGACGGTGATATGTCAGCAAGGATTAGTTAACGTGACAAAAATATCCCTAAGATGTTTGAATAGGTAATAAAGAGACACCAGGCAGGGTATGTCTCTGCCTTAAACTATTGATTCTTATAGATAATGGGGAAAGAAAAAAATCATCAGGTGTGCAATGTAGAAATAAATGAAATAAGTAAATTAAGAAAAATATTTAAATAATGAGGCCTTGAAAAAAAAAGACAAATTAAGGAAAATGCTGACATTTTCATTACCTCTAGAGTACTGTGAAAAAAAAGTGATCCCAGTTTGGTTTGATTAAATGGGACAATGGGACAGAGGAGAACAGATCTTGAACCAAGTTGTACAGCAGCAGGTGAGATCACAGGTGGGGGATTTTCATTAAATGAAACAAAAACAAAAACAAAAACAAAAACAAAAACAAAAATGCACCTTTGAATTCCCTCAAAATTCTGTAGCTGCAGCAGACCTTTCACATTTCTTTATAACTTTGTGGTTTGTAAAAGTTGTGAGTTTGAGATTTCTGACCTAGTCACAAGCTAATGAATTAACCTGTTACTTTCTATTTCCTGGACCCTCGTTGAAGACAATGGGATTTCTGGGTATGCTGGATAGTTTATGTCAACTTGTCACAAACTAGACGAAGAAGAGGGATCCCTGATGGAGAAGATGCCTCCTCCATACGAGTAGGCAAGCCTATAGTGTAGCATTAATTGTGCTCCTGGCAGGTAGCACTGGCAGGTAGCGCTCCCAGCCACCCACTAGAGCCCTCTGGATTTGCAAATGAAACACACACACACACACACACACACACACACACACACACACACACACACAGACACACACACACACGCACGCACTCACGCGCACAGGCACATCAGTTAATTTTAAATACCTTGGCTAGCTCAAGAGCTAAGCAGTTCTAATCCTCCCCACAGCTAGCACACCTTTCCTTACAGTAATCCTGGCTTAATCTTCTAATTCTATATTTTTTCTTTATTGCCCTGGCTCCTTCAGGGTAGCTCCCTCTCCTTTGCTGCCCAAGACATTTCACTGCAGCCCTTCCAGGCTGCATTCCTTCTCGTCTACATTTCAGATGATTTTCCTTCTGTAGCTCTAAACCTGATCCATCCCCCTCCAAACCATGGCGATTTTCACTTCGTCCTTTCTCCCAGTTCCTAGCCCACACAAATCTTAAATCTTAAGATTTAGACACAAATCTGTGTCTCAGTCTTTGCTGCCCAGCCATTGGCTGGTGGCTATTTACTGAATGATCAAAAACCAACTGGGGACAAGAACCGTCAGCATTTGGACATGCAGATTCCAGATTTTGGGGATCAGATTAATTCAAAGTATTAGAACCAATCCCCAACACTGTAGGACATTTTCTTTCTTTTTCTTTTCTTTTTTCAAGATTTATTTATTATATATAAGTTCACTGTAGCTGTCCTCAGACACACCAGAAGAAGGTGTCAGATATCATTACAGATGGTTGTGAGCCATCATGTGGTTGCTGCGATTTGAACTCAGGGCCTTTGGAAGAGCAGTCAGTGTTCTTAATCACTGAGCCATCTCTCCAGCCCCCTGTAGGACATTTTCTGAATAGAGCCCAGCCCATTGTGGATGGGGCCAGCCCTGGACTGATGGTCCTGAGTTCTGTAAGAAAGCAGTCTGAACAAGCCATATGGAACAAGCTATTAAGCCGCATTCCTCTACCGCCTCTGCATCTGCTCCTACTTCCAGGTTTCTGACCTATTTGAGTTCCTGTCCTGACTTCCTTCAATGATGGACTATAAATATGGAAGTGAAAGTCAAATAAACACCTTTGTCCCCAACTTCCTTTTCATTGTGGTGTTTTATCACAGTAGCCTTGACCCAGATCTAGGGTGTTGAGTTGTCCTACCCCAACATCATTCTCATCTTAAACACTGAGCCTCACACGTGACAACTATATGAGGGTCCTTTCAGCAGAATCTTGCTGGCATATGCAATAGTGTCTGCATTTGGTGGCTGATGATGGGATGCATCCCCAGGTGGGGCAGTCTCTGGATGGTCCATCCTTTCGTCTTAGCTCCAAACTTTATGCCAGTGCCTGGCAAATACAGAAGTGGATGCTCATAGTCATCTATGGGATGGAACACAGGGCCCCCAATGGAGGAGCTAGAGAAAGTACCCAAGGTGCTGAAGGGGTCTGCAACCCTATAGGTGGAACAACAATATGAAATAACCAGTACCCCACCAGAGCTCATGTCTCTAGTTGCATATGTAGCAGAAGATGGCCTAGTCAGCCATCATTGAGAAGAGAGGCCCCTTGGTCTTGCAAACTTTATATGCCCCAGTACAGGGGAATGCCAGGACCAATAAATGGGAGTGGGTGGGTAGGGGAGCAGGGCAGGGGGAGGGTATAGGGGACTTTTGGGATAGCTTTTGAAATGTAAATGAAGACAATATCTAATAATAATAATGATGATGTTAATAATAAAACTGAGCCATCTTTCTAGCTGGGTTTTAAATGCTGAACCATCTCTCCAGCCCCCTGTAGGACATTTTCCCAGTCTAAGTGAATATGTGATATTACTGAATTTTCAGTTTTTCTTTTGTGTTTTCCAGATGTATCCATACATTTTCTTATTTATTTATTTATTATATGTAAGTACACTGTAGTTGTCTTCAGACACACCAGAAGAGGGCATCAGATCTCATTACAGATGGTTGTGATCCACCATGTGGTTGCTGGGATTTGAACTCAGGACCTTTGGAAAAGCAGTCAGTGCTCTTAGCCACTGAGCCATCTCACCAGCCCCATTTTCTTTCCTAGTAGAGCAGAGGTGTTGCGTAAAAGTCATTCAACTGTTTGGTTTTGTTTCCTGAGGGCCACATAGTCTATCGAATTCTGTACTTTGGTCTATACTTCCAAGAAATGAAGGGCTGCAGTGGAAGAGAACTATGGGTTGTCCTGTCTTTCCAGGTCGTCATTTTCAGTGGTGTGGCAGGCTAGAGAAAGAAGTAACAAAAGTAGAAACAATAAATGCAATTCTTTAGATTGTTCATGTTGTGTAAAATGTCATCTTTTCCCCTAAAATTCTAAGCAAGCGTTGATGCACTGGGGAGGGTGGCATCCTGCTGTTAGTTGATGATTTGTTTTAATTGTCAATTGGACACAGTCTAGAATCACCAGTGAAGAGAATCTCAGCAGGCTATTGCCTAGATTGGATTGGGCTGCTGACTTGGGTCACCTGTGGGGGATTATCATTATGTTAAGGAGGTGGAAAGACCCTCCCTCTGTGGGTGGCACTATTCCCTGGGCAGGGCATTCTAGGCTGCAGAAGAGTAGAGAAAACAAGGTGAACACAAGGACATGTGCGTGAGTTCATCATGCTCTGCTGTTGACTGTGGCTATGAGCAGTTAATTCTAGTTCCCTCGGCCTGGCCTTGCCTTACTCTCTGTACTGGAACTGTGAGTCTGATAAACCCTCCCTTCAGTAAGTTGCTTTCTTGAGGGTGCATTACCACTACTTCAGGAAATAACTAAGGCATCCTGTCTGTGCTCCTACTCACAATCGTGACCCACTTCCTTATACTTGCTTTAGGTCTCACAGAACTAGAATTTTGTGCTGACATGACTCTACACATACACTATTAGAGTGGGGCAGAAAGGGATGGCGGGCATGCCTGAATCTCATATGCTCATGGATGTGTGTCATTGTCTCTTTGCCTTTCATCTTCCAAATGCAAGTTCAAAGACAACTATAGAGGGTGTGTTCGGATGCTGGAAGGAGAATGTTAGACCTGGCATGCACATGGTTCCCCTGAATGTGTGACTCTGAATCTCTACAGAGGAGGTTCCTGCAAAGGTGGCTCGTTAGTATCGGTAAGGCAGGGTGAGCTTGGAGAATCTATTACTTTTTTTTTTTTGACAGTTAACTAAGTCTTTATTTTGGAATAACAGTTCAATCGCATTGGAAATCACATGACAACTGGTGCTAGTTAAATGCTGGAGTCTCTGCTACTTCTGTGTAGAAGACCACAAAGCTGATGGAGCCTATTTATGGAAGAGTTTCTATTGTTTCAAGAACCAGATGGCTAGCTTACTTCATTATGTATTAAGCAGATTGAATATATATATATATATATATATATATATATATATATGTATATGTATATATATATATATATATTTCAGAAAATATATTTAGCAAAAATACCCATAAGATATCTATTGGAAAATACATATATATGTATTTATATATGTCCATACCTATGTATATATGTGTTCCCACTTGTTTAAATAAATTTGAATGTAGAGGTAACACTCATTTTTTTCATAATTCTCTTTTATATTTGTATATTCTCTTTTTATTTATTTAGTATTATTTTCTTTATTTACATTTCAAATGCTATCCCGAAAGTTCCCTATACCCCCCCCCCGCTCCCCTACCCGCCCACTCCCACTACTTGGCCCTGGCCTTCTCCTGTGCTGAGTCATATAAAGTTTACTCTATTACTTTTATAGTAGACAGTATGTAGGTATTCTCTTGGTCTTAGAAGGAGGCATAACCTCATGCTTCAAGGCTACTTTCTGGGAATACAACTCCAAGAAATGGGCTTAGAAGAATCTGGCTAGGATTCCTAGTATCAGGGTGAATGTTCAGGGGAGGGGTGTGCTGGGTGGTTTTATGTAAGTTTGATGCAAGCTAAAGTCATTTGACAGGAGAAAACCTTAATTAAGAAAATGCCTCCATAAAATCGGGCTGTATACAAGCATGTAGGTCACAGCATTTTCTTAATTAGTGACTGATGGGGAGTGTCTAGTCCATTGTGGGTGGTAGCTTCACCAAGTTTATGGTCCTGGGTTCTATAAGAAAGCAGGCATGAGGATCAAGCCAGCAGGCAGCACTCCTCTGTGGCGTCTGCATCAGCTCCTGCCTCCAGGTTCCTGCCCTGTTTGAGTTCCTGTCCTGACTTCCTTCAATGATGAACAGTAATGTGGAAAGTGTAAGCCAAAGAATCCTTTCTCTGCAGCTTGTTTTAGTCATTGTGTTTCATCACAGCGATAGTAACCCTAACTAAATCAAGGGGAAAGAGCCCTGAACGACTAAGCTGGAAGCATTCTGCTTGGAAATGATGTAGTTAAGAGAAACCTTTGGCCTCACCTGCTCACCTTCTTTGTGGCAGGTACAACTGAGTTTCCTACCCCTTGACTACCCTGGCTCACTTGCTGCTGTGATAGACACGTTAGGGAGGCGATGATGAGGACCAGGCAGGCTTTGCTTCATAGAAATGAAGATCTGGGAACTCATGTGTCTCAGAGACTACTTCTCAGTTTACGTAATTTTAGAGCCGTGGTTCTCAACCCTTTTGGGGTAAAACAACCCTTTCACAGGAGTCCCAAATCAGATATCCTGCATATCAGATATTTACATTATGATTCATGGAAGTAGCAAAATTACTGTTAGGAAGTAACAACAAAAATAATTTTGTGGTTGGGGTCACCACCACATGAGGAACTCTATTAAAGGGTCACAGCATTAGGAAGGTTGAAAACCACTGGTTTAGAGGCTGAGTTCTGGGTAGGTCCTGAGGAGTAGCCAGCTTTGATTTAGGAGTTGTTCCTTGCGCGGTTTCACTCAGGTTTATTATGTGCCGGGCATCATACGAAGTGCAGGAGCATGGTGGTCATGAAGGCAGATTCTGTCCACAACAGCCTGGGTAAGGATGTTCAGTAGCTGAGGAGTCAATAAATAAACGAAAACGAGCTGCAATTTCCCCAAGGGAAATTAAAATGTTGAAATGATGCTGGGAAATAACTGGATGGGAGAGGCTGGGAGAGGAGTGCCTCTGAGGGACTAGTGGGTCTGCACCTGAACTTAACGGCGAAGGCTAAGAACTACAGGCAAACTGACTGCAGGCGCAGTGGTCCCGGTGAGAAAAAGCACTAACTTCTTCCCAGGGAGGCTGGAGACAGTGAATTCAGGGAAAGAGAGCACGGAAGGAGGTTTGCATAGAACTCTTGAGGTCTCCTTACAGGGTTACCTCGTGTGCAAACTTTACCTTTACCATTTCGTTCCTTCTCCCTCTCAGGCTCATCTTTCCTTCCCCCCCTTTTCCTTCCTCCTCTCCTTCCCCTCTTTCTTCCATTGCCCCCTCTCCCTATTCCCTGCCTCTCACAGTTCTAACAAGGTATACCAATGGTTTAGGACCAGAAAGCTCTTCAACATTTAGAAGAACCATCTCATCATATTAGAGACTGTAGGCTCACTTAAGACTCTCCACAGCATGCTTTATGTCTAAAGACTAAGTAGATTTGTATATTCTGATCAGAAAGAATGGCACAAAGGTGGCTCTTGGAAAGACCTATTCACTGGAAATGTGCATTTAAATGTGTGCCAGCCTGTGTAAAATTCTCTATGGATGTAAGGGGAAGAGAAAATAGGAAAATTCCATATTGCTAAAACAGACATGTAGAAATGCCATTTCCAAGAAACTGTTTTCTTGTACAGTGTAGCCAGGGATTTTCCAAGGGACCCATGGGAGCATAATCTTTATTTCAAATTAGAGAGCCTATTATTTATGTCATGCCTCAGATCCTAGAGGAGAGTTTATGTTTGAATATATCTATAACTTGGCTCAGCTGTGTCCTCTTTTGATCTCATTGTCTATCTGAGAAATCCTCCTCTTCTTGGGACTTATTAATTTTGCCTGTGGGCTTGTAAGGTTATTGGGAGGTATGGGATCCGTGGATTTATAGTTTAAATTAAATTTTGTAAAGTATGTTTATTAGTTCTCTCTCTCTTTTTTGAAGTTGCTGGGACTAGAACCAAGATCCCTACACATGAGAGGCAAGCACTCTTCCACTGAGCTGCCCCTGCCCTTTGTTATTTCTTCACATACTGTTTTCCATCATTGTCACTCCCACACCCTCTCTGCACTGATGAAAGCAAGGCTTTGGCAATAGATCTATCACCAGTTGACCTTTTAGTGCCTACCTTAGACCCCACTTCCACTTTCTTCAATTAGAAACTCGTTTGTTTGCACTGGAAGATCATTTATCAGCAATAACCATTTATAGTGATTCATACAGCTTCCTTTCTCATTCTGAAAAAAATTGTGTGTGTGTGTGTGTGTGTGTGTGTGTGTGTATTTTGATATGTTGGTCAGTGGCCAGTAAACTATGTTTTATTCTCTGACTCATTTTAACTCTTAAGTCAGAAGCCACGTTTTATAACTCTGTTCACGCTCTCATGTTTCACAGAAAACTAGAATCTGCAGTGGCTTTTAATGACCCCCTCTCCCAGGAAACTAAATTTAGAAGGCAGGGATAGAGATGCTGTCCAGTGGGTTCTAACACTAGAAAATACGGTTTGCTTTTCTCTGATTCAAAACACCTGATTGAAATCCATAAATATCCATGCCTTCCAAGTGATGGGATAAAATTAGACTAAGTTCCAGTAAACACCATCCCTAAGCTGCAATATAAATAGGGTATCAATTATGTAGGAGTGGGAGTCACTAATATGTATATAGCGATTTCTCATTAGCACAGGCAACATCAGAGCTCTTTTTACATTAGATTAAAATAGTAATTTAGCTGCTTAGTAAATGATTAAATGCAAAGAGCAGTTATGTAATCCGTTGGCTAAGAATTGGTAAATGTTGCCAAGTACTAATGATTCATTTCCTTAATAACACAGGAAGTGCCAGGCCATAAGTTTCTGTTAAGGAGGGTCTGTCCCCACCAGATGCAGCTTTGCTGCGGAGGGGCGCAGCGCCTCAGAACAGCACGCATGCGTGGGCCTCCAACCCTGTGTCCTCATGCTACCTCTTGTGACTCACGTAACAAAGTAACAAAGTAACCTATCTGCAAGGTCAGCTTTGCTTCCCTGGAAGCTCCAACGTTGCAGAATCTCCCTGTGTCATTGTTGCCTGCAGATGGCTCTCTGTAGTGCTTAAGGTTTTCTCAAGAAACTAGACCCTGTAAGTAGAGATTGGAAAAATAGTTGCATTGTTTTATTGTGGGGGTTTAGAGAAACATTGAGGCACCTGGTTAGGAATGTTTTTTTTTTTTGTTTTTTTTTTTTTTTTGTTTTTTTTTACTGTTTTTTAAACCTCAGATTATTTCAGTGGGAAGAAGATAGAAAGTAAATATTCTGGAAGCAAAGGCCATTCAGTGCCTTTTACAGACTTTATGAGATCCGAGGACAACTTACTGTTTATGGTTTAAACTATATTCTGACTAGAGAGCTCAGGGTTTCTTTACATTGTACTGAGATTATAAAAGGGCTTAGTTATGTTCACTTCCACTAGCTTTTCCTTTCCTTTAACTCCTGGGAAGTCAATGGGGCAAGGTGAGAGAATTTGTGTTTAGAATTTAACAGACAATAAGGGAGATAATCTGGAACCATGGCATAGCAGAAGAACTGTTCCAAATAGTCATTTAACGTAGGACACCAACATCCAACAAACTCTGTTAGCATCCCTGACAAAGAGACTGCAGGAGGGTGAACTAAAAGAATACAGTAGTTTTGATCCCTGTGATGGTAATGGATGAGAATAGGCATGGTGAGACCCCCTAATCTCACATCCTTTCACTATGACTTTACTTCTCTCAAACTAAATATGTGGTCTGTAAATGGTGTGCTGTTTAGGGCTTTGTTTTTGTCATTGTTTTCTTTCAACTTGACACATCTGGAAAGAGGGGACCTCAGTTTTGAAAATACCTCCATCAGATTTGCCTGTAGGTATGTGTGTTGGCTATTTTCTTGATTAATGCTGGACCTCTGTGGGTGGTACCGCCTCTGGCAGCTGGTCCTGAGTTGTATGAAAAGCAAGCTGAACAAGCCCCAGGGAACAAGCAGTAAGCACATTCCTCCATGGCTTCTGTCACTGCTCCCTCTTGAGTTCCTGTCGTGACTTCTTCCAATTATAAACTGCCATCAGGTTGTGTATGCTAAATAACCCTTTTCTCTTCATCCCTCTTTTTACCCCATTAATTTATTTACTTTATATCTTGATCGCTGCCGCCCCACTTTCCTCCCAGTTCCCCCCTCACACAGCCCCTTACCCATCCTCCCCCCCTTCTCCTTTGTGAAGGAGGGGTCCCCCTTGGGTACCAACTCAGGCTGGCACATCAAGTCCCTGCAGGACTAGGCATATCCTCTCCCACTGAGGCCATCCAAGGTACCCAGTTAGGTGAACAGGATCCACAGGCAGGCAACCGAGTCAGGGACAGCCCCTGCTCCAGTTGCTGGGGGACCAAGCTGCCTTACTTTTTAATCATGTTATTTATACAACAATAGAAGTCAACCTTTGACACACAGTGACACTACTGTGCACACTGATTTTGTGCATGTATGCAGACAGTAGGTGTTTAATGCATCCTTTAAATACGGATTCATCCTGCAGCTGGGTACTGAGAATGGCATGTTAAGAGTAGACAACACTATTACCTCGATGGAGTTCATATTAGGGGAAATCAGACAATAAACAAAGTAAGAAACCAATTTAATATATTGGTAGATAATAATGTTCTGAGGAAAGATGAAGTAGAAAACAAGGGCCTGTACGATGTTTGTTGGGGATGTCTTGTTGAGAGGGTTGTATTTAATCAATTACCTGAAGGTGATCCATAAGTTATCTGTGGTGGAAGTCTAGAGGAGAAGCCTTCCTTTGGAAGAGACCAGCCAGTGTAAAGGCTTTGTATGGGCGTCTGAGCGGCCTCTTCTATTTGATTGACAGCTGGAGAGGGTGATGGGGAGGAATGTTAGCTACCATAGTGGTCCGGCTTATCGGGGCTTTCTGGGCCATTGTTACTTGATGTGAAACGAGAAACTGCTGCAGAGCTCTGAGAGAGAACAGATATGACCCGACATATATATTTTTTTAAAGGTTTAATGTAACTTCTGTATTGATCAGAGTATGTAAGGGGCCTAGGAAGGAAACACAAAGAGTGTTAATCTATTAAGTAGCACTAAGTTAGTGGGCTGCTGAGTTGTGTCTTTATATATGTTGCACTGGGGAGAAGATTAGTGGTGAATACCCATTAAACTGCGGTGAGATTGGAAGGGCTGGCTTCCTCTAGGGGACTGCGAGTTCCTTTTGGCAGATAAGGAAGCATTCCTGGGTGATACAGAGGCATCCTTTCTCTTATTAGTGGTGACAGGAAAGCGAACTTGCTAGCTCTGGCCCACCTGGATGTTTTAGATCTATTTCTGGAAAGTGGGTTTTACGAGGTATGCAAGGAACTTCTTTTTATTGCAACTTAAAAGTTCCCTAATTGGGTTGAGTTCAGGTTCTGTGTCATGGTTCTGTTTGCTGGGGGAGTCTAATAAAGAAGGAAGCTATGGATTCTTAGGACCAACGAAGGACGGTAATTAGACAGTAGGATCTCACCACTGGACAAAAGCCTTAAGCAGCTCAGGCAAAAACCAAAAAGAAAGCTGCCACATGCATACTGATGTAGATGCATGGCAAAATCTTAGAAAATGTGCTCACGTTTATTTTCCTGCAATAATAGTCTTTTCACGACCTGTTCCACACTGTGGTGGCTGTGTTATTAGGCTGGGAATCTCAAGGTAGCTTTCTATTGCTTTTCCTCCGGTATCCTTTGTGTATTTGTTTGGAGCCAAAAGCTGAAAAAACTTGCACAGATTCATCTATGATACTGTAGGTTCACCTCTGAGAAGGGAGTATGGTGGAATCCCAGGCGCAGTAAGTACCTTTGAATAAATGGGTGCTTGGTTCTATTCAGTGGATGGCGGGTCATTTCTGTGTGTCCCACGCTGTGCCAGGTACAGGGGAACTGAATACGCTACCTGGCCCAGCTGAGCTAAGATCTCCTTGGAGAGATTATTACGTTGACGTGAGACATGGTTAGTTGATGCTTAGCTGTGAGGTTTCTATTGCTAAGTCCAGCAGGAAGAGAGCAAGTGAGAGAAATGTGAGGCAGGGGGCAGCTGTCACACTGCTATATGATTAATAAAGTCAGAAACATCACCAGTAAAACCAGATTCTCATTATGTAACATTAGGGAGAGTTCCACTTACCTTTTAAGAAAAAAAAGCCTTAATAATTGATAATTCTTTATAATTAGGTCATTGAAACACTTAGGTGCATGACTAGTTGAGCCATGAGAAGATATCTGGCCATAACACCAAGAGCCTTGTTGAGCCCATGAGTGCCAGAAATGGCTGAATGCTTGATGAGACTTTGCTCTAGCATTTTGACAACACACACACACACACACACACACACACACACACACACACACACACATATGTATATATATATATACATGTATATATTTACATATATATATTTTTTAACAGTAAAAAAGTGTAAAGAAAGGAACATTAAAACAACAATTGAAAACACTCATTATTTCATGACTTCTTTTTTTATTATTTTATTATTATTATCATTTTTTTTATTTACATTTCAAATGCTATCCCGAAAGTTCCCTATACCCCCCCTCCCGCCCCTGCTCCCATACCTACCCACTCCCACTATTTGGCTGGGTCATATAAAGTTTGCAAGACCAAGGGGCCTCTATTCCCAATGATGGCCAATTAGGCCATCTTCTGCTACATATGCAGCTAGAGACATTATGCAAAACAGAAGAAAACCAAGAAGGACGACCATTGTGTGGATANTTCATTCCTCCTTAGAATAAGGAACAAAATACTCATGAAAGGATATAGGTACAGAGACAAAATTTNGAGCTAAGATGAAAGGATGGACTATCCAGANACTACCCCANNNNGGANTCCATCNCATCNTCAGCCACCAAACCNAGATACTAATGCTCATGCCAGCAAGATTCTGCTGAAGGGACCCTGATATTGCNGCCTCTTGTGAGGCTATGCCAGTGCCTGGCAAACACCGAAGTGGATGCTCACAGCCAGCTATTGGATGGAACACAGGGTCCCCAATGGAGGAGCTAGAGAAAGTACCCAAGGACCTGAAGGGGGCTGCAACCCTGTAGGTGGAACAACAATATTTCATGACTTCTAATGGTACCTGCTGATGAATAATGCCTTTGAGGTAACTTGCTTTATGAATTTCTACTCATACTGTCTTCTGTTTCTCAATCATGTAGGCTATGTCTAACTTGATAGCTTCCTTAATCATCTCACACCAAGGAGCATTGATTAGCCTCTTATTGAGCTGAACACTAGCTATTTTGGTAAACTCAAAATGTCAGTGTCTTATATAATCCAGAAAAAGTTCATTTCTTTCTTTCTTTTTTTCTTTTTTCTCTTTTGGCCCACTTAAGGTCCAGTGCACATACCATGTCTAGGTGACTCCCTTGCACACAATGGTTAAGGTACGAAGACTGTTTCCACAGGAAGCTCTGTAATCCCCCAGGACTTCAGTTTTCTTCATTCATCCAATGGACATTTAGTGGATCAAAGACAATTCCTGTCTGGAACAGACACCCTTCTGTGCCTAGGTAGCACATATTTTTGATGATCAGGCATCTGACTTTTCTTAGATGATTCTAATTTATGTGTATGTGCATGTTTGTGTGTGGAGAGGTGCACATGTTTGTGTACATATGAAGACCAGAGGCCAACGTCTTCTGTGAATCTTAATTGTTCTGCACTACCCTCCCCACTTTGGCAGCATCTTTCCTTGAACATAGAACTCATCAAGTGGCTTCAGGGTACTCCTGGAAATATAGGCATGTCTCCCTAGTGCTGCAAATATAGGCATATGCCATGCAAATACATGTGTATATTATATACATGAATACTGGTAATACAAACTCAGGTAGTTTGTGTATTGGGAGATAGAAGCAAATCACATAGACCTCATTGCAACATCATTGATAATGTATAGACTTATAAGCAATCTATTGATTGTAGATTGACTTTCATATAGATTGTGGCAAATAAATGCTTTCTCAATAAACATTTTACCCACTAAGTCACATCCCTAGCCCATTCTTCTTTTTCTCACTTGACAATAGCAGTACTTTTGTGTAGATTCTTTTTCTATTTAAGGTTAATTTACTTGGCATGCATTTTAAGAAGTGAGGATATTTGAATGCATCCGGTTTAATTATAAAATGAGGAGAATTTTGTTTTACTTAGTAAATATCATTATTGAAATCGTTATTAATATGTCTGTCATGGCTCTGGACATAATACCACTTTTTATTCCTTAAGCAGCCTCTAGGTATTCTAGAACTTCTGACCTCAAATTATCTTCCTACCTCAGTCTTCCAAGTAGCTAGGGTTACAGGTACAGCCCACTAACTGCTGCACCTGACTAATGACATTGTTTAGAAACTACTTTAATTATATGAATCCATTTTATTTTTAAACATCTATTTACCACAATCTATATAAAAGTCAATCTACAATCAATAGATTGCTTATAAATCTGTATGTTATCAATGATGTTGCAATGAGGTCTATGTGATTTGCTTCTATCCTCCAACATATAGAAGAGTAAATACATAGAAATGCCAAATTAAAGGTCATGTGTCATTTACAGTAGGGTATGTCTTGGCAAATTGCCCTCCAAACTGATTAGGTGCCATTTCTTTGCTCCTGACAGTTTGTGAGAAAATCTACTTTCCTTGATCTAGCAAAAATTCTGTTACAGCAAACTTTTTGATCTTTACCAAGATCATTTATATTAAAAATCCTTATCTTAATTGAAATTAATCACTTTGCAGTTGGACGTCTTTTTAAGTATCTGTTGGCTTGAGTGCCCCATGTCTTCACATTCATATGTTTGAAATCGAATTCTCATGGTGGTGGCATTGAAAGGTGGGCCTGGGGGCTGATGAGGCTGTGCCTAGTGAAGAGACTCACATCTGCAAGAGAGGCCTCAGAGAGTTGCTCTCCTTCTCTGCCTTCCATATGCAGAAACAGGAGAGTTAAATTCTGTCGACAGGGCAGGCACTCAGCAATACATCTGTCAGTACAGTCTCTGGACACAGTGTAAAGAACGGTGTGGTGGTTTAAATATGCTTGGCCCATGGAGTAGCGCTATTTGGAGAAAGTATGCTACTGTGGGTGTGGGCTTTAAGACCCCTGTCCTAGCTGCCTGGAAGCCAGTCTTCTCCTATTTGCCCTCTGAACTCTCAGCTCCTCCTGCACCATGCCTGCCTGGAGACTGCCATGTTCCCACCTTGATAATGGGCTGAACCTCTGAACCTGTAAGCCAGCCCCAATTAAATGTTGACCTTATTAGAGTTGCCTCGGTCATGGTGTCTGTTCACAGCAGTAAAGCCCTAACTAAGAAAAATGGTGAGAAATAAATTTCTATTGTAGTTTGAGTAGACTGAGAAGCTCCATTAGCTATTTTACTTTCTATGAATCATTTCTGTATGCACCTGTCCGTTTTTCCATGCCAGACTGGTCTTTTCATCAGTCGACTTTGGAGGGAATATTATGCATTTTATTTCCCAAGATTTAGGAGTATTTGCGTGTGTCTGCTCACCCAAGCTACCACACATGCACATGATCAAAGGGGCACAAATGCTGTGTTCATTTTTAATATTGCTGAACTATAATATTTAAAAATAATTGAGTACTTACCATGCCCAAGTAGTATGCTTAACATTTAGCACATATTGTTTTATGTATGCTTTATAAGTATTTTTGTCTTCATTTTGTAGGTGAGAAAATCAAATTACTTAGGGATTATAAGCAATATGTTCAAGTACATGGCTGGAAAGTGACTGAAATCAGATCAAACTCTACCCTACCTGGTTCCAATAACTGATGTTAGTAGATAAATATGTAACTGTTTTGTTGTTTCTCTTTCAGAAACCTTAACTAGTCTATTTTTCTTATTTTGTATGTGACTCAAAACATTTGAAGAACTTTAGCATCAGGATAGGCGGAGGGGTGAGACTTATTGGTTTCTCAGGAGGACACAAAATTTCCAATACTGTCACCCTTCCTTCCTTATTACTTAGTCTCTCTTTTCTCATTAGGGCTCAACAGTGGGACCTGAGCACAGCAGGGTCACTATTGGCTGTCTTTTGGCTCCCTGCTAGGATTCATAGGAAAAGGCTTTCTTCCCTCTCCCCCTCCCCCATGACCCCCAACTTTCCTAGACAATGGCTGCATTTTAAGACCACATGATCTGTAGGCTTGAGAGGTGCCAGGCTTGCAATTAGATTGTTTAGCAGCCTCAGAATTTTAAGACCCTGGAACTCGGGGACCCCATAAAATACTTTCAGATTTAACAGACAATGGCTAACAAACCTCACAATACACTAAAATCTGTACCAGGCTCCTTCTGTTTGTAAACTGGAGCTACTGTTTCCATTTTGCCTATGAAGACAGTCCAAGTTCATGTCCCTGCTCTAGGAGCAGGTTCTTTATCTCTGAGAGCGATGTCATTTTTAATTCAGATCTATCTCCTCTCAGATGCATATTTTCTTTCTCCAAACTGGGGAGCAATTTGTTAGATGTATAAGAAACTGTGTCAATCTAGGTTTTTATTGCTATGATAAAGATCAAACCAAAAGCGACTTTGGGAAGCAAAGGGTTTATTTCAGCTTACCCTTCCAGGTTATAGTGTATCACTGAGGGAAGTTGGGCAGGAGGCCAGAGGAGTGCTGTTTACTGGATTCCACCCCCCCCCCCAGCTCTCTTATGTGTCACGAGGTCCACCAGTCCAGTCCAGGGTTAGCACTGTTCACAGTGACTTGCTTGCTACCCCACAGCAATCACTCACCAAGAAAATGGACCACAGCCTTGCTCACAGGCCAATCTGGCAGGGACATTTTCTTAATTGATAGTTCTCTCTTCCCAAATGACCCTCCTAGCCTGTGTCAAGTTGAGATAAAACAAGGCAGCACACCAAGAGTATAAAGTAATGCGTTTGGGAGTTTTGCTTTTTGGGAGATGTGATTACCCATTGAGCACTACCTGGGGTGCAGGGCCTCTTCTCTGGCTTAAGTTTACATTCCCAGTAGGTTGCTGACTGCTGACACTCATCAGGCACTGCCTAAGATAGATGTCCTTGCTCATGCATGTTACTGCCTTCCATTGCTCTCCTCCTACCTTCTAGCCTGTTTTTCTCTATTTTATTTGCAATTCCTTTGTCCTTCATGGGAGTTCTTTCAATGCTGTTATTTTTCAGTCCTGTCTGGACTCTCCTCTCTCCTTACTCTGTATGTCTCCCACATTCTCCAGACAGTCAAACTCATTTTATTCACCACCTAAAAGGGATAATGTTCAAAACTCCAGCCTCACACTGATCTCTTCAATTTGTATATTCAGGCGCTCATTAGAACTGTCCATTGGTCTCTCCCACAGGCATTTTAAATATTGCAGGTGCACTATTTCTAGGTTTGCTTCATTCTCAAATCCTCCTCCCCCTCTCTCTTTTTTCTTTCTTACATTTGGTTGATCATCATGTCCTATTGATCGTCAGCATTTTGAAATGTCAATTCCTTTCTATCTCTACTCCCAATCCCA
Organism: Mus pahari; assembly: GCF_900095145.1. NCBI lineage: Eukaryota > Metazoa > Chordata > Mammalia > Rodentia > Muridae > Mus > Mus pahari. Next base: position 6,916,099 of record NC_034596.1, on the reverse strand, counting down.
AGAACAGACTGCCACCTTCTCTGAACACCATGCCCCCAAATTGTCCTTAGTTTCAATTAACCTCCATACTGCACACAGAATGTTTCTAAAAAAAAATTCTAACAATGTCTAGTTTATTAAAGATATTATAGTAATTTCATTCTCTGAAAGTGAAGTATAACTCCTTACTATAACATGGATTGTCCTCTGGGTCTGGCTTTCTGTTTCACGTGGTTAGCTTCATTCTCTCCTTTTTCTCAAAAGTGCCCATTCATATTTTCTGGATCTTGAGCCAGTCTGAGTTAGGGCTCAATCTGGGTTTCCTGCTTTTGTTTTAAGTATCCTTTATCATATGGAATGACAATCACATAAGTGACTCTATTTCTGCATCCTCAGTGTAAGGTCAGAGATTTTTGCCTTATTCACACAGATCAGCAACCAGTCACCACGATAGGTGCATCATACATACTCGATAAACATTTACTGACTTTTATAGACCCGAGCTTAATACTTTGCAAAATCACACATGTAGTCATTTTTCTCTGAAGAAGCCTACGATGGAAAGATCAGTGCATCCAGCCATGTAGAAAACAAGAGAACCTCTCTATTTCATAGATTGTTTCTTACATTCCCCTCCTGAAATACAGGTGGCATGATAAAATCATCATGGCAAGGACATGGTTCATATCACCTTTACTGTGCTTCACTCGAGAACCTTCTAGCAGATCAGTCTTCATCCCTCAATTTCTTTTAAAGACAAAATTGAAAATACATGAACAGCTTGACTCATTTACAAAGAAGAGAATGGTTTCAAAGAAACAGTATCCTATGTTTACGAGAACTAAGGCATTCAATTAGTCATTAATTTTCCTTAACTGATCAAAATATGGCCAGAGTACGATTTCTCTGTATGAGGAGCAAATGTTACAGAACAAGTTTACAGAATGCACAAGAAATGTATGACCAGAACCTAAAATCACCCTTTCTGGAACACAGATTCCCAGTGAAACTCTGAGGCAAGGGCTGAGAGCCACCATCATGCACAAATGTCCCAAGTGTCTGTTTATGGGGCAAAGGTCAATTATGGTTTTCATTTGTCTTTTGTGAGATTTTTTTTTTTGTGTGTGTGGAGGGGGAAGCATTCTAAGAAGAAACCTTGTAACTGAACAGTTCCTCAGCCTTTATTTGTCTCAGATTTATGTAAATGAAAATTGGATGATTAATAGGAAACTTTGAACAGCAGATGTATGCTGTGTCAATACCATGATGCCAACTTGACTTGAGAGAAGGGGTAAGGGGAGGTTAATGTGCTTTGACAAGTCGCTTTGTGGCTTATTTTCAGATCATGGATTACTGCCAAAATCCTCCTGCTTTCTGAAGCAAAACACTTAATGGTCAAACATGTGACCATTATACCCTAGATAGCTGGACAGATTGGTACTACCCTAGGATAACAACCAGAGTTTTAGATAGCTTTTGACTAGGTTGAAAACTGAGAGAAAGTTCTAAACACTTTATTTCCTTTATCTTCTAGTACAGTGGGGTAAAAGTTCTGGTTTGCTACCCAAGAATCCTATTTTCCATCACAAACAATGCTGCTCACAACAACAGCCAGAGCTTCATTAAGCTAAACAATAGAAGGCGAGGAAACAAAAGAGCTAATATATTAGTATTTCGTGGAGCACTTGTAAAGAATATGTTAAAGTTAATGAGTCTCAGCTACTTAAATTATTTATAATATTTCAACATTTTTAATATGTTGTCTGGAAATACAAGTTGTTCCTTGCCCTAACTCTGGACAGCTTTCTTCACTACAGAACAGTACAGCGCTATTCACCTCTGTAACCCAATCAGGTCTAGAGGAATTTTCTTTCTTTCTTTCTTTCTTTCTTTCTTTCTTTCTTTCTTTCTTTCTTTCTTTCTTTCTTTCTTTCTTTCTTTCTTGTTGGCTCCTCCCTCTAAGCCTTGTGTTCCACCTCTTGCAGACAGGTTGGGAGTTTCTTCCTGGAACCCTGGATCTGGACAGCGTCCTCGAACCGCCCACTGTCACCGCCCACCGTCACCTGGACCTGC
>NC_034596.1:6911661-6913772 GCF_900095145.1 Mus pahari | reverse complement strand
GCAGACAAGGCGCCGGTCTGCGTGCAGGCAGGAACACCACACTTTCTTTCTTTCTTTCTTTCTTTCTTTCTTTCTTTCTTTCTTTCTTTCTTGCTTGCTTGCTTGCTTGCTTGCTTGCTTGCTTGCTTCCTTCCTTCCTTCCTTCCTTCCTTCCTTCCTTCCTTCCTTCCTTCCTTCCTTCCTTTCTTTTTAAGACAGGGTTTCTCTATGTAGCCTTGGCTGTCCTGGAACTCATTCTGTAGACCAGGCTGGCCTCGAACTCAGAGATCTGCCTGCCTCTGCCTCCCAAGTGCTGGGATTAAAGGTGTGTGCCACCACTGCCCTGGCCTAGAGGGATATTTTTAAATGGTTTGAGTTTAGGTTAAAATAAATGAGCTCCAATACAATGCCAGATAGCTAGGCCAAGATTCCAGGCTTTTCCTTTGCTATAGCCTACAACCATTGTTTCCTAGAATTCACCAGTCCCAGAATACACTCAAAATGCAAGTTATTTTCCTAGTGATGGTTCCTATTGTATGCAATGGAACAAATTCATCATGGTGTTGAGGCAGGCAGGACAGCTTAAAAACCAGGGGCTCCAGTTGGCTGAAGCTATATATTTCTTTCCTAGCAATGAACCGAGCAACCTAGGACACTTGCCTATATCCTAGCATGTAGACCCCATTACAAACAATAGAATTATATTTCTCCCCAGCAAGGTGTTTGTAGTTTCCTTTTGATAACAAAGTGTATCCTGAAATAAGTCTTAAAACTAAGGGAAATGAGGTGATATAGTCAGAACCAGTTTGGGGTAGATGGCAGTAAGGCAAACTGTGACCTCTGAGTGAAATTTTAGAGTAAAACCCCTAGTTTCCATATGACTATGCATGATTGCGGTTATAATTAAAATCAGATTCATCATGGAAAAGAACAGATGCTTATAACTGAAGCCCATCAACCAGTCAAAACTGATGAGACCCATACCCCATGTAACTACTCCCCTCCTGGACCCACAAAAGGAGGCCTATTACTAGCAGATAGCTTCACATCTATAGAAGCATTTCAGGCCTGTAAGTTTGCTTTACTTCTAAACATAACCTTTTGCTACTTGTAAATCTTTGTTTGTTTGTTTGTTTGTTTTAAACAAGGTTTTAAGAACCCGGAAACACAGTCCAGGCAGATAACTTCCCACTCTTGGGTAACAGAATGAATCTTCCAGAATGATGAGCCCAGAGACATTCTCTCACAAATTGTCATTCCAGGTGTTTTAGTCACAGTGACAAACACATTGACAAACTGTTTTCCAATATGTTTTTACTACTTAACTTCCCCATCAGCAGTGAATAATATTCCCACATCCTTGTCAACATTTCTGTTGTGAATATTTATAATTCCCACCTCTCTAATAAATGTAGCATCTAATTTCATTTAAATTACTTTTTTTCTTTCTAGTAGCATTGAGCATTTTTCATGTGCTTGTTAACTATTCATATATATTGCTTTGTTAAGTGTCTCTTCCAGTGTCTATTTTTAAACTTTGCAGTATCTGTCATCTTCTTAGATTAGAGTTCTTAAAAAATATATAATCTAAAGACTACCAGATGACAATCTTTATTAGAATGTTCATTGCAGAGGAGAGGTGTCCACCCGGGAGGGTTCTCAAAGCCTGAGCTGGTAAGAGAGCCATCTTTGCTCCAGTCCATTGCCGGGGAAAGGGCAGCCTGCAGAAGCGACACAGCGGCTGGAACAGACTCTGTTTCTGGCTCCAGTCATCTGGCACCTTTCCCGCCAGAGGAGAGGTGTCCGCCCTGGAGGGTTCTCAGTGACTGAGCTGGTAAGAGAATCATCTTTGCCATTTTGGCTCCAGTGAGTTGCCGGGAGAGGGCAGCCTGCAGAAGCAATACAGCTTATGGGAAAGATCCCGTTTCTGTCTCTAGACATATGAGCACCTTCCCTACCAGAGGAGAGGTGTCTGCCTAGGAGGGTTCTCACTGCCTGAGCTGGTTGGGGAGCCATCTTTGCTCCGGTTCATCTAGGCTCCAGTCTGCACTGGTGAGAGTGTGGACCGCAGAAGCTACACAGCTTTGGGACAGACAGAAGCAACCTAGCTTCTGGGACAGACCCTGTTTCAG
>NC_034596.1:6865677-6911650 GCF_900095145.1 Mus pahari | reverse complement strand
CTCGTGTCTCTAGCTGCATATGTAGCAGAAGATGGCATAATTGACCATCATTGGGAAGAGAGGCCTCTTGGTCTTGCAAACTTTATATGACCCAGCACAGGGGAAGGCCAGGGCCAAAAAGTTGGAGTGGGTGGGAAGGGGAGCAGAGGAGGGGGGAGGGTATAGGGAACTTTTGGGCGAGCATTTGAAATATAAATAAAGAAAATATCTAATAAAAATAAAAGAATGTTCATTGCAATATGTTGCCATTTTTCCTTCTTCATATTTTTCTGAAGATGAGTCCATAAGCAGTTTTTGATGTAATGCCATTTCTCTTTTATGTTTCCTCTTGTGGTTCAGGACTTTGAGATGCTACTGCATACATCTTTGGCTACTGCAACATTATGAATGCTTTTCTCCATTTGCCCCATAATCTTGAAGGTGTTTACTTTTACATTTCAGTCAACATCCTTAGCTAATTGTTATACAAGAGGCTAAGTGAGGTACAAGGCTTGTGCTTTCTTCAAATGATCTTGGTCTTGGCCCAGTGCCAGCTTATGAAAAGATTGTCCTTTCAGATCGACAGGCCTTGCTGCTTGCTGATTTTGTGACAAGCCAGTTATGCATCTATGCATACATTCATTCTGGACTCTGTCCCATTCAATAGACCTGGTTGTTCTTAGTTATGGCTTTTCTACCCTGACATGACTCCTACAGATTTGACTTGGTTAATGTCAGTCTTCCAACTTTGTTCTTTTCCTTCATTCAGGACCTAGCTATCTTATGTTTTGCTAGTCTAAGGATCACCTTGTCAGTTTCCACCCCCACATATAATAGGAAACAGTTACTTAGTGCATATTTTTGTAGTGCTCTATTTGATTGTAGTAATAGCGTTAGTTATATACAAGAATGTGCTGCTTAAATGTTGTGTGTCTGCTTGCCTAGACTGTAGAACCCCTCTTTTGATCACATACTATTTTAGATGTTGGACATAATTTACAGGTGTGATTAAGATTGAAAATAATTTGGCATTAAGGGTTATGTAGTGGGTTGCATTCAATTAGTTTAATGCCTCAAAAGAAAATTTTCATGTTTTCTGGGGAAGAACTCCTGTCTCAAAATTTAACATAAACTCATATTTGAGTTTCTAGTATGTTGACTTTGTCAATTCAGGGTTTAACATTAAATCTATTTCTGCCCAAGTGTGTCATCTACCCATTTGTCCTTCAGATACTAAATGTTAGAACCTGGTTAGAAAGGCAAGAAAACTGACTCCCCCCTTGTTCTCATCTCCTAATGAAGCTTCCCTTAAAGCCCCATAGTAAGAAGAACCTATGTTTGAATGGAAAGGCAGACTTTTATCGGAGAAGGTCATGTGAAGATAGCATAAAAACTACATAGAAAAGTGGTTCCTTAGTGTAGGAGGGTGAATTTGAAAATAGTGGAAAATGCTGTTTGCGGTAGGTACATAGCACTGAAGGTTTCCACACAACAATTTATACATTGTAGACAAGTTGCCCTGGATCACAGGTTCTCTCAAGGATGTTATTGCTTAGTGAGTCAGTCATATAAGCAGGTAGCCTATAAAGGCAGCCATGAATGGATGGGCTGGATAACAGTTACTGCGAGAGTACCTCACAAGTGTTGTTTGCCCTTTAGTCAAGCACGTGAAGTGCGTTATCAGAGGTAGAAGATTCCTAAGGGAAGATCTAGCAAGAAGGAGTGAGGCCCCAGTTTTTACTTAGCCTGTGGTTCACACAACCAGACCATGTATATTCAGCAAGGGCTCTCTGGACAATGAACATATTGGAAAGAACCCACTTCTATGTTTTCTCAGAGTAAACTGTTCTTGGCTGTGAAGAATGACAGTAAAAGTCTCCTTCAGGAAAACTTCCTGTGAAGAGTCGCTACTATGTACACATGTGAATACTTTTTCATACCCCAACTGATTAGGCACTGTTAAGAAAAAAATAGACTCTTACCTTCTATGTCTTCTTTGATACCAGTTCTTCCTTACAGGTGAAGCACTTAGGTCTTCCAGATAAGGTTTTATGGATATAATATTGTAAACGTGGAGAACTGTCATTGTGCATGTAACATTATTAAGTTTTTCTCATTTGAAAATAGCCTACTTATAAGAGGGAGTGAAAACTCAAGCCTGTGAGCTGGAGAGATGACTCAGTGGTGAACAGTCTGCTCTTAAAGATGACCCAGTTTGGTACCAGCATCCAGTTGGCTCTCAACTATGTAACTTCAGCATCAGGGGATCCAATGGATTCTTCTGGTTTCCTAGGTCACTTACCCTCATGTTCACATACAGACACAGACACATAACTAAAAAAATAATACTAAACACAAGTAAACCAAGTTCTCTTGTGCTTCTAAGATCTTGGAATAATTTTCAAATTTGCCATCACTTATGATGGAAAAGTGGCTACCATTCTGAGGAGAATTTTGCAAACAAGGATTAGACTGCCATTGCTCTTCAAGTGGCTCAGTTTCTGAATGTCTCATGTTTAATTCAGTGAGAAGCAGCAATCAGGATCCCAGGGAATGCTTCCAAGCCCAGACGTTTGGAGAGTGTGGGAAAGAAGGCATATCACACTATGGATGTCAGAGCAAGAGTGTCCTTCAGAGGTGAGACAGATCGTTTAGAGCTGTAGTGCATGTATAATATTCATGGAAAAAGAAGACAACAGAGCTTTTGCTGATGAGATGGGTGAGTTCCAGAGGATCTAGAGAAGTGACTCACAACCTTTGGGTCTTAACTCCTATAGGGATCAAATGATCCTTCAGTAGGGGTCACCTAAGGCCATGGGAAATATCAGATATTTACATTACAGTGTTTAATAGTAGCAAACATACAGTTATAAAGTAACAACAAAAATAATTCTGTGGTTGGGAGTCACCACCACATGAGGAACTATATTAGAGGGTCACAACACTAGGAAAGTTGAGAACCACTTAGTGAATTTACAGAGACATGGGAAGTTAAAGATGACATGACAGATGAGGGCTATTTCTCCAGTTGCTTAACACAAGCCTTAGAGGTATCCTGTCCATTAGCAATTAAAGTAGGTTATAATTTAAAGATAGATCACAAACTCTACCTCTTATCACTTTGATGTCTAACTACCTAACCCCAAAGTACTTTTCTGTTTGATTGAACTTCAAACTGGGCTCTCTTCTTCCTCTATGGCTTCATCCTAATTTTTCTCAACATATCAACAATATAGAGTAATGTTGGTTTTGCAGAAATATAATCAGATCAACTTTCTTTTCCTTGAAAGCCCACAGGGGATTCTGATCATGATTGGAACAAGTTTAAATGCTTACTAAAACTTATAAAGATTTATGCACTCTGGGACTGGAGAGATGGCTCAATGATTAAGAGTACTGACTGCTCTTCCAGAGGTCCTGAGTTCAATTCCCAGCAACCACATGGTGGCTCACAACCATCTGTAATGGGATCTGATGCCCTCTTCTGGTGTGTCTGAAGACAGCTACAGTGTACATAAAATAAATAAATAAACCTTTATAAAAAAGAAGAAAGAAAGAAAGAAAAAGATTTATGCACTCTAATATGCTTCTCTAGTGTTATTTTCTACCTTTTCTAGCTAGCTAGTTCTGGAATGTAGCAGCTTTCAGTGGATTCCATTGATTCTCTGGCCATGGGACATTGAGCATTATGAATTTCTCTGTCTGGGATGCTCTTCCTCAGGACAGTCATCCTTCCAAAGACTCTGAGTATGAGCAGTTTGAAACCCTCTATCTTGTTATCCAGGCCTATTACCCAGCTCATTCTAATGTGTGTGTGTGCGCGTGTGCATGTGCGTGTGTGTGCGTGCGTGCGTGTGTGTGTGTGTGTGTGTGTGTGTGTGTGTGTGTGTGGCTCTGGAGTGAAGGTTAGAGGACAACTTGGAGTTGATTCTCTCCTATTATGTAGAGTCTGGAGATCAAACTAAAGTCATCAGGCTTGGCGGCAAGCATCATTAACTGCTAAGCCATCTTGCCAGCTACGGTCATAGCTTTTAACATGATGTAGCCCTCCAGTGAATGTTTGTCTATATATCATTAGACCGATGCTTTCTTCCTGTCATGACAGTACTGTAGACAAATTCTCATTTCTATTCATTCTATTACTTGAATAAATGAATGGCTGAGTCTGTGTTTGCGGGTTTCCAACAATTGTGACTTAGTTGCACTTGCATCTTCTCTAGTGTCAAGGAGCTTTCCTTGGGGATACTATTACTTCTTTGTTTGAGGAAATATTATTTCCTCTCTATTCTTTGGCTGAGGGTAGCCTAGATTGCGATCTAACCAGCACGCGTTGATCCCATATTTTTCCGCGTTTACTTTTACTCCTAAACTTTTGTGTGCTTGCGCTGTTACTTGCAAAAGCTTTCCGAAGCTTCTTTTAACTCCTTTTCTTTTCTAAAGCCCCATGGAGTTTGAAAGCTATAAATTTTGGCACTTGGCCACATATCCTTACCTGTAGGCTACAGATAAAAGGCGATGAGGAAAGTATTAGGTGCTTAAGTATAATCTTCAATTGAGGATGTCAGATACCTCTATTGTAACACACATGTCTAGCTCCCCTAATATGAATTTTTACTATGTCAGTCACAGTTATTTATGTAGCAATTTTTCATACAGTAGAAATCACTTGCATTTAGTCTGTATTTTAGAAATGTTTCTCCCATTTTGATCAATCAGTTTGTATTATTCAGGGAGGGGGGTATTAAGACTTGAAAGTGGTCCCAAGTTTGAGCTATAGTAACCTGCATTATATATTTAGCAGCATTCCCCAAAGACCCATTTTTCTAGAAAAGACGAAACAAGCTAATCAGATTTTACTCCACACTTTACCCACTATGAATCTATGCAAACACAATATTATCTCTCATCACTCATATGATGAACACCTCTACCCAGAAGTATGAGTCCCAACATAGTCCCACACTGGTTGGGAAGAATTTATCCATTAGCAGAGAGTCACAAATATTTTAATTATTAGGAGAACCTGTCTTCAATCAGATGTCACGTTTTAACAAAGCTGTCATCCAATAACCTGAAACAAATGTCAACGTGGAATTAATTTGTTTTATAATTAACACTCAATCTTTGGTGTCAAATGGATATAATAATTTAATGGTAATAATTAGACTTTATTGTAATTAGCTTTAAAAATGAAGAACACTTTCAGAGCTGGGCAAAGCAATGCAGGAAGCTGATTTTGATTTATGTGTCTTCTACAGTGGAAGATAGACTAAAGATGTCAATTCTGGCCAAAACAGTCTGCAAATTTGATGTTAATTCAATAGAAATGTTAAGTTTAAGGAATATTGATATGGTGGTTATCGTGGCTCACGTAGATAAGCCTGGCACTCAGGTATGCCTAGGGAGGAGGGTTGCTGGAGTTTGAGACTAACCTGGGCTTCATAATGAGCTACAAGCTAGCCTGACTTACAGAGTAGGAGCCTATCTTTAAAAACAAATTGACAAATGGACTATTTATTCCTGAAAAAGAGTGTGAATGATAATGGACAGGGTATATGGGGCTGTAGAAGAGGGAATATGTGCTTCTGTGAATTAAAGTTTGCTATGAAGTCAGTATAATGTTTGGGCAAAATAATATGGAGATAAATTGATAAAAAGAAAAAATCATGAACAGAGTCTAATTTCTAATAGAGTATTATGTATAATAGTTAGTCACTTCTAATCAATGGAGGAAATGTTGATTATTTAGTGAAAGATATTGAATAAGAATTGTCTTGAATTGGCAAGAAATCTATTTCACACATTAATAAAGCTCAAATGGATTAAATATTAATTAAAACTATTATTATAAGAAGAACATTTTAATTTAATCTTCTCAGTAGACAAAAAGCTTTTTATTGCTTGGCATGAAGCAAGAATCCACAAGGGACAAGAACACAAATCTGACTCCAGACTTTAGAATTTCCATGTGATAAACTATGATGTTCATTTTTTTGTTCACAAATATTTCGTGCATTATCATTACACATGGGGCATACACATTAATGTTTTCACTACATAAATGATTCCTACAAATCAATAGCAAAACTAAGAACAACTTAAGCAAAAAACAAGTGAAATACATATAAAGGTAATTTATCCTGCTACACAAAAAGGTAATAAACACATGAAACAAATCAAAGCTGTACCTTAAAGCAACAATAATTATAACCTTCCACATATTGTACTGATAGAGATTTAAAAGCTGTGTTTGTTGATAATGGTATGTTCAAAGAGGCATTTCAACTTCCGTTGTGAAAGTACACATTGTACGGTCTTGTGATGGCACTTTTGCAAAGCATACTAACAATTAAAACATGTATAACTTTTCATCCAGCAACTCTATTTTCAGAAATGAACCTCAGAGAAATCACTGCACGTGTTGGAAAGTATTATGTGAGAGTCTTTCATCTGTAGCAGTGTTTGTACTCACAAAAATACTGTTTTATCAACATGATGAAATTCTATGAAACTATCTCAAACAGGTTAATTATTTGTGTGATTACATGAAAATATTCCTGTAATATATCATATTAAGTCAATGTTGTGGTTATAGATGTATTCATTATAGTATTACATACATGATGTGGGTATAAAATATATGTGTGTGAATGCATATTAAGAAAAGCAAGTTTATGTTGTTCATCTCCAAAATGGAGTCCACATATTTTTGTTTATGTTGCTATCTTTTAGATTTATCCAAATAAAGAATATGTATTGCTCTTGGCCCAGGATGGGGAAGTGATGGCTCAGGTAGTAAAATGTCTCTCATACAAACATAAAGATTGATTCCTATGACCCACATGGGAGGTAGTACGACAACATACATTTTAAATCATAGTGCTTGAGAGATAGAGACAGGCAGATCTTTGGAGCTCACTGGTCACAAGGCTTAGGCAAAAGAGTGATGTTCAGGTTCATTGAGAGACCATGCCTCAAAATATAAGATGGAGAAGGCATCAACCTGTGTGTCAACCTGTGGACTCTACACTTTACATGCATGAATACATACATGCCTTCCCACCTGCATGAACACATATACTCACCTCTCTCTGCAGCACTAAACATTAAAGTACATTTTCTAGTTGTTAGAAAATAACTAGTATTTGATTTCATTGTTATTATTGAGACAGACTGACCTCAAACTGATGTTGATTCTCCCATCCCAGCCTCTTAAGTCCTGGGCATACAGATGTGAACCGTTATAATTGACTCGGAGTTTGAGTTTTTCATAGATTATAACCATTAATCAGGCTGCCAGATGCATAGCCAGCAGACAGTTTGCCACTATAGAAATGAAATAAAAGGAAAATCAAAATTAAACTGAGATTCTGCTTGTCAGTCAGATGTGATTAAGAAAGTAAACAAAAAATGCTTGAGGAAATAGAAACTCTTCCATCTTGGAGGTAGGGATATAAATTAGTATCGCCATTATGCATCAGTATAGGGACTGTCACGAAAATGAACTGGCAATTGGCTTTCCACGATGGCTCAGTAGGTAAAGGTGCCTGCTGCCTGGCTGATGACCTGAGTTCATCGTAGGCTTATATTTTTTAAAAACCCTACTTCAGTAAGGGTTCTTAAACAACTCAACCTCCATGAGGTGTGGGAGGAAGATGGCTAATGGGACAAAGGGGACGTGGACCTGTTTAGAAGTAGTTCTTTGGGGGTGATTCCAATCTTCATTGTCAGCAGTTCAGCAAAACAACAAATACAAATGGGCAGAAGTAGCTCAATCTAGAAGAAACCATGAGACTCTGCCCATCAGTATGAGTCTATTAAAGCAGCAAGAAGCAGCCGGAACACCACCAGAAGCTCTTTAGGATGTTTTTCTCTATGAATTCATGACAAGCAACGATGGGCGAAGAAAGCAAGGTGAACCAGTGCAAGAGCAGTGAGGCCCAATGAAGACCAGCAAAGAGTACAAGATTAGCCAATGTGAGAGCCTTGTCCACTGTCTGTTAGTTTATACTCATAATCTTTCCAAACAGGTTCTCTCAAGCATCCAGTCTAGCAAAACATCACATGCCCCTTTGCCAGACAGCTTCCAAAACAAATACTATGTGTTGGTTCTCAGCACAACATCTTCTCATAAGACAGTTTCTAGAAAAACATCACATGACATAACTGAGTTTCCAACAGAGACAGAAATTCCCACTTCAGTCCATGAAGAGCCTATATGCTGGAATTAACTATATTAACTATTGCCTATATTAACTTTTGCATAAGATCTATTCATCTGTGTTCATTGAGGGGCTATTTAGCATTGCCTAGTTGTAGATACCTCAATGTCTATCATTGAACGAATGAATCAAGGTGATATGATATATATGTATAATGTATATACAATGGAGTTTTATTCAGATGTAAAAAGAAATGAAATTGTTATATTTACAGCAAAATAAATAGAAGTGGAATCATCATGTTAAATAAAACAAGCCCCAGACCCTAGACAAATACTGTATGTTTTTTATCATGAGAAATGAAGGGTTAGATTTAACTGTTTATTTATACAGGGGCCAGAGAGGTACAAAGTGAGTGTAGGAAATGAGGTGGGAAGAGAGAAAAAGAGAGGCTAATGGGATATAAATGACACAAAAGCAGAAGAGATGACATATAGGACTGTTTAGGTAAAAGAGACCTAGAGGAGCAGGTTTAGAGGCAGGCAGCTAAGGTGAATAAGAACAAAGTATAATCCTATATGTATATATGTTGATATATATTGATATATCTGTTTATGCATGTTATAATGAAGCCTATTAGCTTACATGCTAACTAGGATATTAGTACAGTAAAAATACCAAGTCACAAAGCCACAAATATTCAGAAAATCTGTTTAAGAGGCAGGTCTGATGGTGCCTACCTATAATTTTACCACTTAAGATGCCGAGGCAGGAGGATTATGTGAGTTCAAGGCAACTTGGAATATATAACAAAATCCTACCTCTAAACATAATTTGCTTGAAGGACACAATTCTCTTCTGTACATATTCTCTGTGCTTATTTATAGAATTTCTAGCCCAAGTATTTTAAAAAAATATATTATTTTGTATTTTTCCTTTTAATGAAATAGATTCTCTTTTCATACAGGACATCTTGATTACTGTTTCCCCTCTCTACCTATTCTTCCCTCTCTGCCAGACCCACCCCTTTTCTATATCTCATTTGAAAAGAGGCTAAGAGATACCAGCCAAGTGTGACCAAATGACATATAATAAGATGAAGATCTTAATCTTTAAGTCTCCCTTTTAAAACCAATGTTATAAATCCACAGTGACCACTTCTATGTGAATGCTGTACTCACTAGCAGATCATCAGCTTTCTAAGTCCAAGAGTGCATTTTAGCAGCTAAGCATAAAAGTGATTCTCAGTTCTCACCTTGCTTAGTATTCCCAGACAAGCTGGGCAGCATGGCACCTCTCAACTCAACTTGCTATATAGTACGTTAGTTACTTTTCTTACTTCTCAGAAAAATACCAGTGTAAAATAGCTCAACAGAGAGGGGACCTTACTTGCCTCACAGGTTGGGGGTATTGTCTATCGCAGTAGGGAAGGCATGGTGCAGGAGAGTAAGGAGATGGTCATATTGGGTCTATGTTCAAAACTGCAGAAAAAGATAAACACTAGTACTCCATTCTGCTTTTCAACTGGTCAGTGTCTCCAACCTATGGGATCTTTCTGGCAAGCTTTAAGGTAATTTTTTCTGTCTTTCTTAAACTTTATAGATAGAATTTGAGTTTTGTCCTTTAGGTCAATTTAAATCCCATGAGCCTGATAATAATATTGGCTGTCATATATAGAAAGGAACTTTTATCTGGAGGTAGCTGGTTAGTTTACCTGTATAGCTCCAATGGAATCTTTCAGAAGTGTATTTGAGGTATTCCTAAACAATTTATAATAAAAAGATGCACAGCTGTGGCTCTTGAGCCCAGTCAGCTTTCTTCCTGTCTGTCACTACCTTGGACTAGAAGAATCACATCTTCTTGCGGGGAAAGCAAGCTGGACCATAGTTCTCTGAATGCACTGACTGACTATTCACTCCAGAAGCTCTATATAGCCAACCTCTGAGTTCTTATTTATGGGCTTTTGAGATAGTTTAGCAGGTAAAAATGGTTATTAGCAATACTTCAAACCCAAGTTCAGTCCTCAAGACCAATGCAATCACAGAGAAGCAACACCTGCAACTTTCCTTCTGACCTCCCTAAACATGCTATAGTATACAAACATACGCCCCTACCACACACATGCTTAAAAGTTCCTATTTCAGATATCATTCAGTTTGGAAGTAAAAAATTTACCCTGAAAGCAAAAGTCGGTCAGTTCTGATAGCAGGTGGGAGACAGTTTATCTGTGCATCAGTTCCCCTAGAGGAACACACTAGCCTTGCATCCCAGAAGACTGAAAATTTGGATTCCCAGACCCCAAACCCAACTCCAAACCCATCTGTGCTTACTCTGGGCATAGGAATTAATTTTCTACACTGCTTTATCAATAGGCGTGAACATCTTACTTCCTTTGATAAGTAGAACCTTTCACACTGATTGGCCTTGTCAAAGGCAACACTCTGACATTAATGGGTAAAGTTTATATGGGTGGAAACAAGTGTGTGAACCCAAAGAGAAACCCATGATTCCCCATGGGCCCTGAGTTATGGGTTCTCTCTATCCTAGGAAAAATATAATAAGCTACTTACACATAAAAGTGTTCCCTGTGGGATGTGAGGGGCAGAGATATGTAGACTCAGAGGATGGAAAGTTATAGCTTGTGAAAGCAGTGTTGCTTAACCTGTGAGTCATGACTCCTTTAGCAAAATTTTAGCTCCAAAATCATTCACATTTTGATACATAACAAAAAATTACAGTTATGAAGTAGCAACAAAATTATTTTATTGTTGATGGTGACCACAGCACTAGGAACTGTATTAAAGGGTCATAGCAGAAGGAAGGTTGAGAATCACTGTGTTAGAGTTAGGAGATTGAAGGCAGCAGGCAGTGTGTCAGATACATAAAATTCCACTGAACAGGATTGATAAGGAGAATGAAGAAGAGAGACCCGAGATGACCTTTGGTTCTTCTAATGAAAATCCCTTGTCCTTGGAGTACACAAGGTCCATTTGTCAACAGAATGTACCTGAAAACATGTTTGCTTAAGAAGCCTTTTGTATAAAAGAGTCTGAGAAATGAACATCATCAAGGGGCTGAATTATGGGCAGGTTTATCATATCTCCTTGTCTACAATAATAAGAAAAGAAAGGCCCATAGAGTATTCAAGGACGTTTAACATGGGATAAAAACATGACAGGCCTTTGTCTAAGAAATCTCAGTTATGATTGTATTTTTCCCTAATAGATCTCAGACATTTTTATTCTTTCTGAACATGACCTCTTCCTGGAGTGCCCTGCACAGTCTCTAGTCATTTGCATCTTGCGCATCTTGAAATGCCCAGAGTACTCTTTCTAAGATGTCTTCTCTGATATTTTACAGGAAATGATATGTTCATTCTACAAGCTCCTGTAGCGTAAGATCCCCTTTATGCGTTGATCCATTTACACTTAACGTTGTCTATCAATGATCCCAATAGACTGTAGACTCATTGATCCCATTAATTAGCCAACACCATGATGGAAACATACCAATTGTGTGATCCATTTAGTAAGTGACAAACAAATATTAAGATTTTTTTTGTGTGTAGAACAGTTATTGCTATATTTTGAGGGATGTCTTAGAAATTTAATATATAGAGCTTTTGCTTATTAAGATAATTGGGTGAGAGTTAACAGCATCTACTAGACATAAATTAGATAGACTACATGGTCTTCAATAGATGAAATAGTCTGAAAATTCAATAACAGTGTGGTTCCTGTGAGCTTCTGAAATAACATACAAGATATTCAGGCAGATAAAAATGCATTTTTATAATTATTTGAGACTGGAGGAAAATGTCATTCATAATATGCACTCAAAGTTCATCTCAGTTTGCTTTCACATTTGCTCAGTTTTTCAGGAATATGGTCACTCTGTAGATGTGTGGTATATTTATTCTTTTTATGGTCAGAATTTTAGCAAATGTTGTTCTCCATTTTGGAAAATAACATCATTGACAGAAGGATATCTGACAATGAGTGACAATACATGAAATGGCCAGTAGAGTACACTTAAGTGACTTGTGCTTATGAAAGGTCTGCTTAAGGCAGCATGGAAATGTCTTGTGTGTCTCTAGTTAGGCTTACCAGAATGGCGACTTACTAAAATACATGCTACTTTATTATAAATTACATTCATTTAATGTTTTTATTTATTTGCCATTAAATCAATTTATTCTATCTATCTATATCTATCTATCTATCTATCTATCTATCTATCTATCTATCTATCTATCTATCTATCTTCTATCTTCTGTCTATCTATTTTTTCAAGATAGGGTTTCTCTGTGTGGCCCTGGCTGTCCTGGAACNCANTTTGTAGACCAGATTGGCCTCAAACTCAGAAATCTGCCTGCCTCTGCCTCTTAAGTGCTGGAATCAAAGGCATCTGCCACCATCATCCTACACATTTCATTGTTTTAAAATGCGTACATTAATGTTATTTGTTTCACCTTAACATAGAAAAGGGAAGTTAGGGATGAATTTGAAAACCGCAGATCTAGATTGTAAGGTTCATTTGCTCCCAAAACATGGCTGGGGAACTAATCCTTGTGTGTGTGTGTGTGTGTGTGTTTGTGTGTGTGTGTGTGTGTGTGTTACAGATTAAATATGCCTACAGTCCATTGTGGCAGGGAAGGTGTGGGGTAGGGGCAGGGGACAACTTTGGTCATGTTGCACTGCTGCAGTCAGAAGACAGAAAGCAATGACTGACAGGATAGCTCATTTCTCCTTTATAGTCGTGGGATCATGAAATGACACTATCTGCAGTGAGAGTGGATCTTTCTACTTCAGTTAACATGGTCTAGAAGTCCAGAGGTGTCCTCCTAGGTGGCCCTAGATCCTGTTGCCAGAGGCAAACCTGGGTGCTACGTAGCACTCCCAGAAATGTGGCCTAAGAGCTTCATGGTGAAAACAGAGTGAGCAAACATCAGCAGCCTCAATTAAAAGCTGGCATCTCAACACGGCTTCACGGTCCATATGGTCCGTGGGGGTGGGGGGAGGTCCCTCACAGCATTATCATTCTGAGTTACTGTTACTCAAAGTACTCTGAAGATGACTCAAATCATCTAACCTAGTTCAGCCCCCTGTTAGCTGCCCTGTCCACTGCTGCAGTCAGGGCCTGGCAATGTCTCTGCTGTGACTGCACTGTAGCCCAATCACTGAGAATCAAGTATGAGTTCCTAGAAATTAATGCATTTGCCCTGGTCTTATCCCGGTATGGGTTTTAATAAAGTTTCATGATTTTGAAGGCAGAGTAAAAACGGTCAGCCCTAAAAACATGTATATGTGAACACCAAATTGATTCAGCAGTTTTTTATGTATCCATTTATATATACACATATTAATGTATATATTGTATATAGTTATCATCTATATCTATTCTCTATATATCTATCAATCTATCTATACATTTAGCCATCTACCTACCTATATTTTAAGAGGCTGTGAATTTGAGATGGAGCAGGAGGCATGTGAAGAAGGGGGAAATTGATGTGAGTACCATGCATACGTATGAAAATTTTAAAAATTAAAATAATGGAAGGAAATATGGGATCACTGAGAAGTCCGAAAGCCACATATACATGTACACATATACATTCACACACACATGCACACACACACACAGGCACATACATGCATGCACACACATGTATACATACATGCACATGCATGTATATTCTTAAAGAATAAATGGAATGAGTACTATATTTTAATTTGGAGAATCATTCCAGAGATACTTAATTTTAAATAATTGGTTGTAATTAAAAGCCCTTACTCTGTTTTTACTTTCTCAATCCATATGGCTCATTTTTACTTGTGGGAACCTAACTGAAATACAAACCAGATGAGTAGTGGAAGTACCTGCCTGCTTCAACCCACTTTCGAAAGCCTCCAAGCCAAACTCCATTTATTTACTGTCCTCTATAAAAATCAGGTCTAATAATCACAAGGAATCCTTCACACATGACCAAGTTTTTCTTTGTTTCCCATGGTCTCCTACAGCGTTTATCTTAATGTTCTTCCATGTGTATAATTTCCCAGAAAATTTTGTACTTAATATTCTGATGGTTTCCAGTATATGTTTCGTCTCCCTACTGAGACAGTAAGTGATTTGGAGGCAAAGCCTGTGCCTTATACCAGTTCTTTGTTTTCTTGTGCTGAGCCCACAGGCGGTGCTAAATAGAGCAGTGGTCCATCATGGGGGAAGAGCTGAACAAACACATCAGAATCACAGAGGGAAGTTGGAAAACTATGTGTGCCAGTTATAACCCACATACAGACCCATAATCATTCTTCAGGTCTTAGATTTTGAAAAGAAAGGTTAAAATCATCAGATGAAATATAAACGGCATGGCAACAATCCAAAGGGGAAAAGTCGTCTGTCACACGTGCACAGGGTATGATTACTTTTTCAATAAAAAATTTGTTAAATTATCCCATGATTGATATTAGAACTGGTAGGACAGCTGAGCAGTTATCCCTAGGTATAAAAACAGTGTATAAGCCAGCAATGTACCTCTACTTTAGCAGCAATGAACTAGAATATAATACTAGGGAGTAAGATTTGACAATAGCCATAAAAACATAGCGTACCTAGAAATTAACCCAATGAACAGTAGAGAAATGCCTTATCAAAAAGTTAAGACAATATGCGGGGTAGAAAACAAACATCTGGACTAATGGAGAGACACTTCATGTCCAGGGTTAGGAATGAGTTCCAAGTCAGATACCCACAAGTGCATCTATAAAATGCCTGCAAATATTTCAGATGAGTTCCTTGAAATTTTGGCAAACTTTTCTAGGACTTATATTAGACTATTCATGGATGTGCCAACATCAAGAATGAGGAGCAGAGAGAGATGGGAATAGAAACTATGCAAGTCACGAGATGATTCACACAGATGTGAGATGCTGGCATATGTTAAAAGCAACACTGCTCAAACAGTGGGCAAATGAGGGATTATTGTATGTTAGTTGTAGAGACACTGGTTCACTTGTTTGGGTTAAATTTTTTCATCAAATCCTGGCAAAATGCATGCTTTTATTTGTTTAACTGGATATAGTATTCACTTTTCTAAGTCATAAGCAAACTGTACGGAAGAAAGAGAGAAAGGTCTGATTCTTGTGGAACTGTCATCTTTGTGCCATCTGTGGGCAGTTAACATACATAACGGTCATTTTTGTTCACAGGTACATACAGTGTTTCAGTTTTTCTGCTTTTCCAAGGGGCACAAAGTGGGGAGAACCACCAAGCATGGGGAGATTTGATTATTCAAAATAGAAAAATGTAGACTAGAATATGCATCTGGCAGTGGAGCATCTGGTTAGCTGGAATCATCTTGGAAGCCCCCCTGGGAGTGGCAGAGGTGTCCTCAAATATGAACCAGAGTGTACCTAGGACTGGGCATTAAAGGATCATGGAGCATCATCATCTGAAACCAGGGCTTGGTTCCTAGTTGCCTACTGTTTGTTGTATTTGTTTAAACATAAGCATATTCTACTTTAAGACTGAGTTGTTAAGGGTAATTATAACAAGCCTGGCTTTTCTAATTTAGATAGTCTAAAGAGACTTTTCTGTCCCCCAATCTGACTACTAGACTATTGAAACAGTATCCCCTGTCAAAACGGGGAATTCTTCAGGAAGTTCATGAGAGGAGTCAGTGGAAGCACTCTCCAGTGTATTACACACAGTTGTAAATATCTGTCAAATAGCCCTTTAGGGTGAAAATGAAGCTCACTTCACTGTGGGATGACTATAACCTTGACTTACACTGCTTAGGGTCCTCATTTAAACTTCAGTCTCATTCCAGGGATCCCACAGACAGACTTGGGAGAGTTGCTATAACTCTTTGTTCTCTTCCCAATGTTAAATAAATACATCTTTATATGCTTTCCACTATTAACAAACAAAACAGAGGGCATGACATAGGAGTGCTGAAACCTGGCATCCATGTACATGCACACATATGTGTGTACCCTATCACACATATGAATATACTATTCACCTTTCTAAGTCTAAAATAACCAATATGCCTTACTTTAGCAGAAATGAACTGTAACCTCAAAATAGACAGTAAGATATAATAGTCATACATAACATATCTAGAAATTAACCTAATGAAAAGTGTAGAATTGCTTTACAAGAAACAGTTAAGACAATATTAAAACAAGTCCAAACACTTGGCCTAATGGAGAGAAATTTCATATCTAGGGGTAGGAATGTATACCCCAGCACACACATGCATGTATACTCCACTATACACATGCACACATACATATGTGTGTATTCTACCACACACATGTGAACCTCACCACACATGTACACAGACAAATTCAAAATGTTTTACTAATCCTATGAAATTCCTGCATGTTTGTGAATGACTAATAGAAATAACATTTACTTTCAGGTAATTCAATACCTGGCAAGCTCATCTGTATGATGCAGAGCCAAATACAGTGGTGTCGCAGATGTGAGCTTGTAGCACAATTTGGAATAGGAACTTAGAGATTTTATTTATATCTGTACTATAGACATGGTATAGATATGTATAGTTCTCTTTATGCATAAACACATTATATGGACTATACATGTATGCATGCATGTACATTTGTATGTATTACTTATGTGTGCAGAGAGAGTTATGAAAAGACAGAAAGTTTAAATACTGATGTTTTTGATGAGGGGAGATGGAGAGCCTGCAGTTTCTAGGGAAATCTCATAAATTGAAAGTAAGAGCTGATGCTACAGTCTGCAGTCTTGGGCCTAGGCTCTACATAGGAGCAAGCAGAAGACTCAGGCAGGCTTTCTGTGCTGCCTACTTATGGACATTTCTTCCACATCAGAAGAGCTAGTTTCTTGCTTTTAAGGCTTTTGTCTAGCTCAGTGGTTCTCAACCTTCCTAATGCTGTGGTCCTTTAATACAGTTCCTCATGTTATGGTAACCCCAAGCATAAAATTATTTTATTGCTACTTCATAACTATAATTTGCTGCTGTTATGAATCTTAATGTAAATATTGGATATGCAGGATTTGATATTTGATATTTGATAAAGGGCCATTCAACTCCCAAAGGGGTTGTAACACAGGTTGAAAATGACTGATGTAGTCAGATGAGGTCCTTTGATGGAGAGCCATTAGTGGGTATACTCAGTCACCTTCTAACTGTTTTCTGATTTAACTTTCACAGAAACATCTGGATTTGTGTTTGATGAAAAGCCGGGCACCAGAGCCTACACAAGTTACACAACTAATTCACCTCGATGGGGAAAGGAAAGGCCACAATCTCTGTAGTCCGACTCCTAGCTTTGAATCTTACTCACCTCCACTTAACAGTTCCTTAGGCCTAGCCGTATTCACGTGAGCTCTCCGTGCTTTGTGGTAATAGCAGTGGTTCTCATACCACGTTTCCACTGGGAGGATTAACATATGTAGGGAGAGAAGAATCCAGTAGGGATGCTCACTGGATGTTGGCTGCATTTAACCATAGTTAAGTCATTAGCGGATAGTGTGGGGGCAAGGACTGTGGACTCATGAAATAGGTAAAGACATTAAATTAGTGGGAAGCATTGAGGTGTACGCAAGGGGCAGATTTCAGTAACAAGGCAAGGAGAGGAGAGATTGGTGTCCATGCACATGAGTTGCAGGGGATTAGAATATGGGAACATGAAGGCATCACATTTTCTTCCTCAGGATTCTAATTTTTTTTTTTTAAATATCTAGGAGTGTTCAGGAAATTTGGCCAACTGCTACAATCTAGCATCATTTGTTGCTTGCAAGTGCCCTGGGGACTAGAGGCAAACCATAGCATGCTCTCATTCCCAAGGAAGTGGTTTGGTAGGGTAATGAAATAGAGACTCCAATTATTTTATTTGGATGTTAAATGAAAGAAAAGAATGAGTCTAGAATTGGAAAGCTTGAGGGCATGCATTTCAGAAACACAGTGATGCATGGCTTTCTACATGGCAGTGTAAGCACGCACTATTTGCAACTGCTTGCTGTGGCAGAGCATCATCACTGTATGTTGCCTATCACGTTTGCCTGCCTTTTTCCATGTATTGGCATTTATGTACTTGAAATAAACCTTTGGATATTTTCATTTGCATGTGGCATACAGATGTATAAAGAAGTCAAGAGGGCTGGCTCTTATGAGTCTCTTAACCGATTAACTGGCTCTCTAACCCAGCTCTGGTCAGGGTAAAGTTGGTGTCTAAATAAATGTCTAAACCTTGGCCAAATGGTCCTGGGCCTAAAGTGATAAGATCCAGGGACAAGCAATGGAATCTTTGTTTCTTTCCACTGTCTTCATCCCGAAAATGTGGATTCCTGCTTGGCCTTAGGACTGCAGAAGGCCAATTTGAGATCCGTCAGACTTGAGTACCCCGCAAACAGCTACCACAAGCCAAGCCACTGGTGCCTGAGGAAGGAAATTAGCATTTATCGCATCTTAGTAAAAATGATGTGGCCCAGTTAAATTAGATTTCCTTTCATTTACAATAGACTTAAAATCCTATTTAGCTATAATCCAGCCAGTGTAAAACCTGTTATGAGGATCCCAATTTTCCGAGATATTGAAGCTTCCTGGTCCTATCAGAGCATCTTGATTCTATCTATTTTCATCCATCATTAAATTTCTTATGACTGAGAATGCCAGGGGCGACCCTACCTTTCCAATCGGCTGCTGCATTCAGCAGTAACTGGACTAAGATCGGAAACATTTATTTTACGCAATGCCTTCTCTGCTCTTTTCCACTATTTTAAACACTACTGAGGGTCACACTGGAAATCCTGCTCCGATTCTAACTGTAATCAAGCAGGAAATAGTTTTATTCTATTTTAAACTAATATCAAGCCTAAGTAGACAGCGTTGTTTCATATAGGATTGAATGGCCCAATCTGCCATTGCTTTAAACTTATGGTTTGCAGATCTTATCACTGTCCCCATATATTTGCGGTATTGCACATTTACAATTTCCCAGTTCTTTTCTCTATGTAAATGGATATTTGTCTCTCTTACGAGTCTCTGAAGCCTTTGCACAGGTGATTTTTTTTTTTTGTCATGGGAGTACTTATAAATACTTGTTACTCATGTGTCTGTCCACGACAGCATGGCATTCTTGACTTAATTCTTCAGTGTGAGTCTTGCTACCCCCATTCACACTAGGTACTTCATGGAGATAGAGATTATGGCATAAGCTACCCATGAGAATATCTGCCGATTGAACCAACAGGTGGAAGCCTGGCGTACGCAAGAGCCTAAGCTTTGCTTGGTTGCCAATTTAGGGACCTTCCAACGTCACTGAGTGCCTCAAAAGAGCATCTCTCAACCACTTGGAGCCCCTAATTTCCTCTAGGCAATCGTTCTCCCAGAATGTTATCCCTAGGTTCATCAACTTCAGATGTGAGGCAATATATTATCAGGGACTTGGGAGAAGATGTTGAGATTGGGAGAGCAAAGCAAGGGTAGTTGGGTGTGGCTCTATGGCAAGGACTATTGTTTCCAAGGTTTTGTGACTTTCTTTATTGTGCAGCAGGGTCTGAGTCTGTCTTGAGCACCTGCTCTTCTCTTTCTCCACCTCCCCGACATCCTTGTATAATGGCTATTTAAAAGCTTACGGTGGACTAGCTGCTCGGAGATGGGCAGCATGTGGCTGCATTTTCTAGGGAACATTCACACCCTGGCTCTGCAGGACACACGATGGGAGGTGCAATTCTGGTGATCCTGGCTTTGATGCTCAGTATCTGGGGTGAGCCTGGAAGATGGGCTAACACTATTGAAGAAAGGTGACTAAGCATGTGCCTTGAGTTCTATACACTCTATTGAAGGGTCTGGAGTTTGGGGACAGACTTATCTGCGAGGGCATCTACACTTGAGTTACTGATACGTCTCTCTGAAAGGACTAAGTCTTGAATCCAATCTCACTGGCTGTGGCTAATCAAGAGCCCATGAGAAGGGAATCTGTGTGGCCCAGGAAGAGGTAGGAGAGGGACTCCAGGAACACCAGAGAAGGCTTCTAAACAAAATGGAGCTTTGTTAATCAGTGAACTTTCTGGAAAACAGTAGAAATTCTCTTTCCTTGTGGGGACAGAGGTGCTAAGCAAAACAAGGGAGAGTGAGCGAGGTTTCTGGAAGTCGAAGAGGCAGATAGATGTATGAAAGACACAAGGGGACACTTCCCATTGCCACCTCAGTCAAGAGCATCTGCTAGTGTGCCTGGAAGAACTGTGCAGGCTCCCAGAAAGTGGGCCTTAGGTGCTTGCTTATTCATGTCTTTCCTTGTTTTGTTTTCCAAAGTAGGATTTTGAAATGGCCTACAAGTGAGGACTTTCTGGAGAAGGGAACTTCTCAGGCTCCCCCTGGCGTCACTCGCCTTGTACTGCAGGAAACATTTGAGAAGGGAAACCAGCTGCATCCTAGGAAGCCCTCCAGATTTCCTCAGTGTTGTGAGGAGGGAATGTGGGCATCTGTGACTGCAGCCATTTTCCAAAGAACCTTTGATTTTCTGCCAGTACCATGCTATCCTTCCTGCTCCACGTGGGTGCTCTGCTGAATGACACGCAGGACTTGGAACAAGCAGGTAAGAGGGAACGACCTAGAGACAGTCCCTACCTAAGCTAGACTCAAGTTCCCTCTTGTTCTCCTTGTCTGCTGAGATCCTGTGTCTTTTTAGTCACTTAGCACCTCGACTTGTAGCAACTAGTCTCCAATGTTGTCTATAAAAGTGCTATCATCAGCATGAACACCAGAGGGCAGAAGAATGCCTTAGGACAGCTTTACTGTTCTGAGGCCCTTGATGACCGTGGCTGTGAAAGGGTAGGAAGGCTCCTTCCAGTTTCCTGAAACTGGAGTTACAGACAGTTGTTAAGTCAGGACTGGAAGACAGGCTATCAGAAAAGACTAGATCTTGTCACTCAAGCCCCTTTTCTCTTGAGCACTCTAGTGCCTGTAGGAGTTGGCTCCCCAAACTCTGAAGTGCATACTCAGGTGAATGTGAGCATAAACCAATGCCTTTCTTAAATGCTATTGTGGCTGCAGCAGTCCGGAACAACTTCATTACGCACGTGAGGATCTTAGACCACAGGGACCATCCCTCTTTTCTTGGGGCAAGGGGCCAGAGGAAGTCAAACTGACCTCTACCGGTCAAAGGAGCTCTCTGTCAAGCTCAAGGGTGGATTCTCCCCGTGGCCCAGATACTGCACACTTGAGTTTTGCGCCTCTCTGAGCCTCTCTTGGAGCACAGGGCTGCCCCTACAAATGCAGGCAGTCACTGACATAGGCAGGATCTGAAACCACAGGTCAAGATTTCACGTATGCTTCCCTGGGGGAAAGAAAAAAGACCCAGGTCCGCACGAAGCTCTCCTTCAATTTTCACTGGGAGCCTGTCAGGTACTTAGAAACGGTGGATCAGAGCCCCTAGCACTGGGATTAACAGTGTGGAGACCAACAGAAGAGCCATGTCTCATTTACCTTTATATCTTGCCACCTGCAAGGCCCCACACTATACAGCCTTGGGGGACTTACAAGGGCTCAATGCCCATCCCACAGGATCTTCAGGGGACTGCGGAAACCCAGGATATTTTGCACAGTGCTTGGCAGTGTGGAAAGCCTTTCCGCTCTCAGGGCTAGTCACACAGCTCAACGGCTCACAGCACACAGGCTGCTCTTGCACAGGACCTGGGTGTGAGTTTGAGCACCCACACGGCATCTCACAACTGTCTGCAATCCCACTTTCAGGGACTACGATGCCCTGGTCTGGCCTCTGCAACCACAAGGGACATGGTGCCCACACAGACACGCAGGCAAAATGCTCATACCCGTGAAACAAAAGTTAAACAAAAAGGAAATGGCAGATACGACTGGATGACTTGAATCATGAAGACTGGGTGAGTCTAGCTTTTCCCGTGGGCCATGGAGCCATGACCAGAGGAGAGTGAAGAGGACAAACAGGGAGGACTGGGGCCATGGAACTTGTCCCAATTACCCTACTGCCAGGCTTACTATAAAAATGAGTCTCCCTAGTTCTGAATGAAGGCTGCCTCAGACTACACTGTGTGTTATACTGGGTCCTGGATGGAAGCCAGCGAGACACAATGAAGGATGTTTCCCTTTGTGTCCACAGCTGCTTTCTAGCTACAATGGCCCTTTGTTGTGCCAGACCACAATAGAAGAGGAATGGTGCTTATTGGCCGATTGATTCACATTCCTGTCCTGGACTCAGGCCTTGCTCTGTCAGGGGCATCTAAGGTTTCAGAGCCTTGTCTCGAGTAGTAAATTAGGTATTATGAACTGATAGGCAGATAATTGGCTTTAATTATTTTCTTTTCCTATAACAAAATTACATAGTAGTGTGACTTGGAGTACCTCCAGATGGATTAAGGGTGTATGCTCCACTGATGCTGGCATTACTATCATATCCCATATCGATAGAGTATTTGCCCTCACTGATTCTGGGTATGGCTATCATCCACCATATTAATAGAGCATATGACCTAATGGTTCTGGGCATAGCTACCATATCCTTCATCAATAGAGAATATGCCCTATTGATGCTGGAGATGGCTATCATCTACCGTATTAATATAGCATATGACCGCCATATGCTATTTGATATTGTATCCCATTGTTAATAATTGCATATGCCCCACTGATGCTGGCCATAGCTGCTATGCCCCATGTTAGTTTAGTATGTGACTTGTTGGTGTTGTATGTGAGTTTAATCAGTGGGGTATTGGGATATGTGACTTGATAACGAGCTTTGAATGTGTTGTCGTTTGGTTTAGCCTCTGGCTTTCTGATTCTCCACGGTACTGACGTTATCCAAGGAATGTTACTAACATGGAAAATGGAAGAAATTCAAGCAGCTGGACCCTAAACTCAGTTCTTAGTCTAGACTCAAGCCCTGATTAGTTTGAGTGAGAACTGCTGATTCCAGACCTAGTTACAGGCCTGTGAGGGAGAAAAACAAGTGTCTAGTCAACAAGGCCTGGGGAATAGCTATTACACAGGGTTCTTCTGAAGCAGTAGCTGACTCATACATCCACACAGACTCTTGGGTAGAAGGAATTAGCAGGAGAATTCAATGGCTGATGACAGGCCAATATAATGGAAATGATCTATTTCTCTAGAAGAGACTACAGAGAAGATTGGTTGCCCTTGATTTATTCCTTCCCCACTAATACCTGATTTGGTGACTTGCATGATAAGTGCATGTTATATATTATTGAATTGAAATAAAATATAGGTAAACTGAAAATGGAAAAAAATGGTATGTCAGAAGTGGAGGTCTCCTGATAGGGTGAGTTTCCTCATAAGAAGGGACAAAAGACAGTTTCTCTCCTATTTTCAAATATTGGAGTTTCTTTAGGAGCACAGAAGACTCAGAGCGGAGGGAATAGGAAGGGTGGGCTGGACCACCCCAGGGCAAGGCCAACTTAACGAGAGACTGTTCAGCTTTCCTGACACTTAGCGATGTGGCACGTCAGAGTTTACCCAGGAGTACGTCATTCACTGACCCTGTCTAGGCTGCTGTACTAGAATATCACAGCTCAGGCGGCTAAAATAACATACAGTTATTTCTCAGGACTCTGGGACAAGAATGTTTAAAATCAGGATGCCAGTATGACCAGTTCTTGTGTAGACTTTTCCTGGTTTGCAGATGGCCTTAATCTTGTGTCCTTACATGGACAGCCCAGAGACTCAAACTATCTTCTTTTTCTTCCTAGAGGCACTAATTCCATCAGGAAGATTCCACACTCATCCCATTATCTCCCCAAATGTCCCATCTCCAAATACCATGACAATGATACCACAGGAATGCAGTGGGGCCAGGGAGGCACACAGATTCTATCCATCGAATCTTCCTTTCTGGAATCAAGTCTGACTGTGTCATTAAATGCCCCCTTCCTTGCCTTTTATGTGTGATTTATTTTTTCATCACCCAGAGAATATGAGGACCAGTGTGATGTTTGATCCAGCCACCCCCAGCTCTCAACAGATCCATTTACCTGATTTCATAAAGACACAAGAAATAACCCTTTCCCATGACATTTGTATTTTTTAAAGTAAAATCTAGAAATTGAGAAAAAAAAAAAAAACTTTCTTAGGAAAAAAAAAAGGGGGGGAGAGAGAAGTCTGATGATAGAATATCAACATCATGAAGCTGTTACTGTGCCCGATAGAAAGTTTGAACTTCCTTGTAGGCTTCCCACATGCTCCTAAACCAGGGTGAGTCCGACTCATCTGCACGCATTACTTGTTACTCTCTGTTTGGGGTGAGCTAGAGGCAGGCAATGAACAGCCTGAGCTGCTTCTGTTTAACATTACAGGGGGCCGCAGGGCATGTGTGTTTGTACAAGCGCCTGCTCGTGCTGACATGCACTATTAGAAGGAAGTAGATTCCCCTGGGTTTCTCCAGGAGCTGGGATCTGGACATTGCTTCCTGCTGCTCCTGTGTGTAGCTTCTGCTGATGGCTAAAGGGAATGAACTCATCTTCTTTCAGGTAGCTTAAATGGGTACGCATCTCAGCCTCAGGACAAAGCTCATTGGAATTAACAAAGGTTCACCATCTAGCAGCAGGGTCAGTTCCTAGTGAATCTAGGGAAGTCACAGAGTACTCGGAATGACAGGGGTGAAGAGCCTCTGATTCGAGGTCTAGGGACCAGACTCCCAGTATTCTTACTCGGGAACTCTTAAGTAGTAAATTACTCAGAGGGTTGGCTTGAAGCTCAAAGGTGAGGGAGAGTGGGAGAGCACCTAGTGCAGAATTATGCATAGATAGCGCTACGAGAACAGTGTCTACTACAGTGTTTAGGCTAATGGGCTTCCATTCTCTTCTTGCAACCAGATGTAGCATCCTAAGGGAAAGTGGTTCCCAAGCAGGGCACTACTATCTGCTCTCATGCCAGAGAGCATGGATGCTAATCTCAATCCCATTTCCTGAAGGCTGTGTAATCTGGGACAGGTACCAGAGTCTACCTGTGCTTTGATTTTACTGCCTGTAGAATGAGAAATATACTGTGCATTCTCCATGATGGTTGTCAGATTTAATCTAGTTAATACATTAAAAAGTTTTGAAGTAGTTAATGGCACATACTATTCTTTCAAGAGATGAATACTATGCTTTTAAAGTTTTATTTTAAAATAACCATTTTTTTTTTTTTAGAAAGATACAGATGCCTCATGACTTCTTTGTCTGACCCAGAATACGGAATGTTAAGTGTCCAGTGTCCACAGAAGGAAATTGACATTAGTTCATCCACTGGGATTATTCAGATTTTACCAGTGTATGTATGTTTTGTGTGTGTGTGTTTGTGTGTCTGTATTTGTGTGTGTATGTTTATATGTATGTATACATAGATACATATATATGCATGCATATATATGTGTGTGTTGTATATGTATGTGTGTAGATATGTGCATGCTTATGTGTTTATTTATCTGTGTGTTTTTGTGTATATATGTATATATATGTTTATGTTTATGTGTGTATGTGTGCATGTACATAAATATGTTTGTGTATATATTTGTTTGCTTGTTTATGTATGGGTATGTTTGTATGTCTGTAGGAGTATGTATGTGGTCATGCCAACTTAATATAACAACTATCATAACCAAAATTCACAACTGGACAGTTGTTATAATGATCCCTTATACTACGCCTCATAGTCATACCAAGCAATAATGTTCAATGAATTTAAGTGGTCATGAATAGAATTCTCCTCAGTAGAAGAATGTTTTTATCCTAGAAATTGCCTAGCACTGGACTTGTAAAGCAGTGAGCTGTCTGTCCTTAAAAGCATCCAAGAAGAAGCTAGATCTCCTCTATCAAGGACTCTTCAATACTGGAAGAGGAGGAAAGATGGGTGATGCTTTTAACTCTGTGCATCTTGGATGTAAATCCTTGGAGGTTAGTCTTCAAGGGGGCTCTGGAGGACAGGGAAGCAACGGGGACAAGACTGAGCATAGTAGGTACAAAACTAGAAGAGCCAGCATTTCTTGGCTCCCTAGGACAAAGTGAACCTCTGACAACCAAGATTAGGGCTCTGAGCAAAGTCACTGGGCCAGATGGAGCCCAAACATCAGAGTTTTGTGGCTTTTCTGAGTCAAGGAATTAACTACCCCGCTGCCTATCCACAAGCTATTCACTGAAGGCTACGCTAAAAGAGAGATGTCCTTGACAACATGGGGGTCTTGCTCTTGTGGGTTGCCGCACAGTGTGTGTTTCTACCCAAGTCCATGACTCCAGATCAGTGATCCTATAACAATCCCCTTTAAAAAAAAAATCAACCTGGGCTACATTTTGAGAAAGCCTGGGCTACGCATACAGGCACATTGGGGCTGTCTTCTTTGCATCCTCTGTGACATTGTCTTTTGCATGGCCTGTCTCTCTTCCTCATTCTCTGTTCCAGGGGGCCTCAGCAGGTAATTTAAAAGACTAACAAACTTTGGCATAGATCACTTTAAGAGCCAGGATCTGGCTGGAATATTAATGAAGCCATCTAGTGACAGAGTTGCTTCCTGATGCAGGAACATATCAAAGAAGTTAGGTCCGCGAGTGTTGCTCAGCAGAGCCCCATTGCTATTATCTAGCTTTTAATTACTTCATTAAAATTCAGTAGAGAAGCTGCCCAAATCCTGTAGCATGCCCAAAGCTTGCTGGGTGATTTCCCTGCCTCTGGCCATACGTGAGTTTTAGTTCTTCTAGGTCTCCAGAGATGGAACACCCGATCTTAGGCAGGTGAAGCTGAGGCTGCAAGCAGAGAACTTGCAGTGCTGGGGGTGCCTGCACGCCCTCTGCACAGATGTTTTTCTCTTCACTTCTCCCATCGGTGCCAGGATACCCTGCCTCTCTGATATATTTGGGGAAGGGGCAACTCCATAGAAGTGTATTCCCAATCATAGAGCACAGTTGTCCCTGTGCACAGGTACTTGCTAGGACTCTTGGAGAGATAGGTTCTATTCCCAACTCTTTTTCCTAAAGAGCAGTCAGCTCACCGTTTTAGCAAGCGTGCTGCTCGCATAACAATGAAGATGGTGGCTGCCTCACTTGCCTCTATTATTGGCTTTATGGCCTCTTTAAGCTCTGATATTCCTACCTGCAACCCAGAACCTACTCTTGGTCCCTCCTCAGCTCTAGATGCTCTTGGTCTTCAGTAGTATCGATCTTCTCAAGATGGGGCCTTCTAGTATGAAACCACACTATTCAGCTTCCATTCTAAATTTTATCATTAATCAGTTTTCCATTGTTATGTTATAATACCATGCCCAAGGACAAATTTTCTTTATGATCCCAGAGCGATAGGAATCCATTATTATAGGGAGGGATGGTGGCAGGTTGGAAGAACAGCTCGGGCAGCAAGGTGAGAGTTCATGCCCTCAACTGCAAGCATGAAGCAGAGAGTGTAGTAAAATGGAAATAGGGTGAGATTATGCTCCTCCCAAAGCCCATCATCCCCAGTGACACACTTCCTCCAGCAAGGCCATACCCTAAACCTCTCCAGTGGCTCCACTCCCTGGGGGCCAAGTATTCTAATAGCAGAGCCTGTGAGGTACTTGTTATCCACACCATTGTGCTAGCCCTGCTAGGTCCTCTTTCTCTTGTTCCTTTATATGACACCTTTCCTTTGGGGATTTACAACTGCTAATTTGCTGTGGGACCAGGGATGCATTTACTTCTAAACACAACGGTAAATCCATGAATAAAGGCATGGAGGGGTGTTGTATAGACTTTCCTTCCAAATGGAAACACTGAGGCTCCTTTGACTCTGGGAATAAGTAAGACATACAAGGTGTGGACAATCAGAAAAACTAACAAGGACCAAGAAGTTCTTTAATGTTTCAAGGGTCCTAAGGTCCCTTCCTAAGGCTATATCAGCAGGGGCAGTTGCTGGAGGGAGGAGACTCTTCAGTAGGCCTAGCTACCTGCAGGCACTGCAGGAAGTTCCAGGAATGCAGCTCTCATGAACTGTGCTCCAGGCTAGCATCGACTTTCAGTGATGCAACTGCTCTTGAGTCACCCATGCTCCTGAAAGTGACCCCTTGCCCATACCTCTCTAAGTAACTCCAATAAACTCACTAATCACTAGGCTAGACTGGGCATTTGTATCACTGATCTGTTGATAATACCCTAACTGGGGTGAATGGATGTCTGTTCAAGTATGGTAGTATTCTTTCTATATTCTATGGGGTATGGACCTGTTGATGCTATTGTTAGTTTCAAATGGTCCCTTATATGCTTCTGAGTTTAAGTTTGTTCTCCATATTAAAAATATATAAAGAGAATTGATCTAAACACATTGTGCTGGTTAAATGTCAAATTGCCACCACCTAGAATCACCTGATAAAAGAGCCTAGATCCAATTGACCTATGGGCACATCTGTGGGACAATTGTCTTGTTTGTTACCTTAAATAAGAAGGCTCAGCCCACTGAGGGAGACCCCATTCCCTAGACAGGGAGGGGGCCCTGAGCTATACAGGTCAGGAGAAAGCTAGAGGCAGCAAGAAGCAGGCAGTAAGGGTGCATTTGTTTCTCACTGCTCTTGACGGAGGATGTGTCATGACTAGCTACTTGAGTTCGTGCCTTGACTTTATTGAAATGATGGACCGTAAGTACAAAATATAAGCCACATAAACCCCTTCCTCTACTGAGTTGCTTTTAGCAGGCTATTTGAAACCTAAGTAAAAATACGATACACATCTACCGTTTGGGGGAGCAATGTGTTTGTTAGTGAATATGGGTCTTCTGTCCTTTCCTGCCCGCATGCCACTGCTTATTTTTCTCACTTTTGATCCTTATGTCTCTCAAAGGCCCTTCAGGGAAGAACAAGAGCAGTCCATTCAGGATCCCTGGGTTGTGGCTACTGGTGCATGCAAGGATCATTCAGTGAGAGGCTGTCCACAAGATACTGATGTGATGGAGTGTGGCCTGGGAGTCAGTGCCTGCAGGTGCAGGTGGAGGGTGGGGCACAGTCGCAGACATTAGGGCTGCAGAGAGCTCAGGCCTTTGAGGAAGAAACATTAGGAAGAGCTTGTGCTGAAAATGTTCAAATCTGTCACGCTGGGAAGCCAGACAGGGGTTTCTGACAGATGGTAGAAAAATGCAAGTATGCAGGTTTTCAAGGTAATGCAAGCCTTCCATGGAAGCAGGTTTTTTTCCTCCCTCACCTGCCAATAAGACGACAGGACCCTCCCAAGGTTTCCTGAGCATGTTTAGCAGTCTGGGAAGAGCGCACGCTTAGAAAGTCATTGGCTTCAGAACCTGACACCACGTTGACCCTGGGGTGGGGCATGCTGGATAAGGATGCTAGGCTGCTTAGTGTAGCCCCAGCAGTATCTCCCTCATGTTCATTTTTCACTTTTTTCTTTGGTGGTCAGAACTTTGGTTGGCAATGGCCTTCTTTTTCCTAATGTTTCCCTCATTCCAGGGTTCATTCATTCATCTGTTAAAGCCTTCAAACATTCTTATTGGAACATGCTACTATATGCATATGACATATATTCTGGTATACTTATATATGTCAATATATGATATGACAAGGAGCAAATGTTGCATGCTTTTTCATATATGTAGAGTTTAAACTGAACTCTCCCTCTGTGTGTGTGTGCGTGTATGTGTGTGTGTCTGTGTGTGTGTGTGTGTGTGAGAGAGAGAGAGAGAGAGAGAGAGAGAGAGAGAGAGAGAGAGAGATTTTAAGTCAGAGAAGGAACTTTAAATGAAGAGGAGGGAGAAAGGAGGGGGACTTGGGGAAAGAATTAGAACAGTGATAGAACAATGTATTAAGATGTGTGTGTGTAAAAAATGTCACACTCATTATTTTATATACTAAATGAAGTATAAAAATTAATTAAAAGGGAAAAGTAACTCTGCTCATTTCTCTGTCCAGCTTCTTGACTGCCTCTTTTATGTCCCACCACTGGCCTTTCTTCCGTCTACTTTTTGCTCTCTCTTTCCATGTCTTCTGACCCTCTTTCTTTTTTTTTTTAATCTTTGTAGTTGGTCTGTCTGGTCAGCCAGTTAGTCAGTCAATCTGTCTTTCTCTGTCTCCATTCCAGAGTCACACAGCCACTACTTTTCTTAATTGGGCATAAAAAATGGCCTTGGAAGCTAATGGGGCACATGAGTCATGTGTGTGTATGTGTATGTGCATCAGCCCAAGTTTGCTCTCCACCCTTCTGCCAAGACTCGTCTATGCAGAGATTGCTTCCTGCAGCAGAGGGGGGGGGGCTTCTTTTTAGTGATGAATCTTAATTTTTTAACCCAAAGCCTCCTAAGGCATTTAATTCTTTAAGATGTTTAAGTGATGAGAGAGAGAGAGAGAGAGAGAGAGAGAGAGAGAGAGAGAGAGAGAGAGAGTATGAAGGGGTGTGACACATAACTTAGGTTACTTAGGTTAGACAATATCCTCTAGAGGGGCAGAGTTGAAAATTTCACAGGCCCTGGAAAATGATATGAACTTTGCTCCTCAGCATGGCATCTTAGCCTTAGGCCTCTGCCCGACGTTCATCTGACCACCCTCATCCTGGTGTTTGACCTCTACACACCACCATGGGTCCTGGTTCTTCCTACAAATTTGCATCCATAAGAACTCTTCCCTGAGATACTCTTCTCTCAGCTGCAGTGAACTCCTGTCTGTCTGTCCTTTGCTAACTCCTGTCTGTCCTTTGCTAACTCCTCTAGGAGTTCTTAGCCCAAGTCTTCCAGAGTTAGTTACTCCCTTCCAAGTGACTGTTACTGGCCTTGCAGAGGCCTACTAGAGGATCCCTTCTTGTCAGTCTATGATTTCTTTAAAGGCCCCTAGTAAGGGATAAGGATACATTAAACAAAATCTGAGAAGAGTAGTTACTTACTGGGCAATCAACAGGAACACTCACACAGTCACCATTGGTGTCTCTGTAACTCAGAGGGAGAGTTAAATGGTGCGATTGACCATTGAAAGGAGAACAGGGAACAGACAAGAGATGCCGATGCCTCCCTCTGCACCTTGGACCCACTCTTCAAAAGACATAAGAGGAGTACAGTTCTGATTTGCACCTTGTTCTGTCAATGTCTCCTTGGCCACAGTAACTGTAGGAAGAAAAGGACCCTGCTTGGGATCCTGGTAGCCCTTTGAGGTCAGACATGCATGGTGGGAAGAGATGAGGGGATGGATGTGGATGGCGGAGCTTTGGAGGATGTTTCTGAGTCTGATTCCCAGGTTCTCATTTGGGCCTGTGGTTGGGTGGGAAAGGAAATCTCAGATCTCCATGAAGCGTGTTTCTGCCTCTTTCAGTTTGAATTGCTGGCTTTTCTTCTTGCCTCTGACTAACTGCAGCCTCCTCCCCTGATGATAAGGGAGAATGCTCTGAAGGAGGACTCAGAATGCCTGCTTATTTGCAGATAGCCCTAGGGCTAGAACAGCTGCAATGCTAGGCATTTTATAATATGAGGGTGCTTATTACTCATGGTCTTGCGTGATTGTCTGACACGGTAATGTGGACAAGGGCAATCGAACATCACACCTATGCTCATCTCCTTCCTATCTCTCAGCTCTCCTAGCTTCTTGCAGTAATCCTTCCAGGAAGCATCTGTGATACTCCACCCCACCCCATCACCGCAGTTCTTCTCCTAGAGTCATGACGTGTGATTCTTTGATCCTTTCTCTTTCCTGACTTGGTGGTTCTCTTGGATACAGTGAGCAGCCCATGGGGATGGAATCACAGAAGTTAGACGATGAGAGTGCCTATTGTGACTGTTACAAAACTGTCTTGTCTCATCTTTTTCATCTCAGGTATGGCCAGAGGCTCTTCATTCCCAGAAAAATGACACACTGATAATATTGGACTATGGATATTACCTGTGGTCTTTGTACAGGAAGTATCTATCAGTTAGTTAAGAAAATCCTCTTTACTGATTGATTGGTTCCTAACTCTTGTGCCATTGAGTCCCTGGCTGGAAACCCTGCTTGATTTAGCTGAGAAAGTGCCACAGTCAAGGAACAGACTTTGTGTGTGAGCTTGGCCAAAACATCCACTACAGGGAAATCCTGTCCATCTCCTTGTTTTGGAGACTTGCTATGAGAACTATCTGAAGTACAGACTGTGGAAGAGTTTTGAAATTGTAAAAGTTTGAAGGATAGGTGTAGGGTGCTTGACCCTTTATAGGATTTCTTCAAAATGAACTTACTCCAGGAGACAGTGCTGGCAAAAACTCTCGGATCACTCTATGGAAAAGGAAATTAAAACTGGTTTTGGGGGGAAGGGATGGAGAAGGAATTATAGGTGTATTTCTGGTTGTAATATACTCAATTGGATGTGGTAGACTGCTGCTTCACACAGAATCCCTGCCCTATATCAAGCCCTGCGGTTAAGGTGGATGGTTCTACACAGAAGTAAAGCTCACTGAAGTTCGATTCCCGAGTCATCTGTGCCTCTAAGGGCCCTATTCTTAATTTAACTAATCATTGCTTTCAGCAAAGCCACAGGGTTGAGAACCTAGATCCTTTGGGCAGTTCCGGTAGTTAGGATTTGAGGACATAAGCCCAAGCTCACAGAGGCGGAGGCAGGAAGAAGGAAGCTAGGCAAGAGAAGACAGAGAGTGGTGCAGTGGTTTCTGCAGCTCTGAAGGCCAGAGGTTTATGCTGAGCTTGTATATACAGAAACAGGAGTAGACCTCAGCAGGCATGGCCACTTGGCGTACTGGACTTATTGGGAATGTGAGCAAGGGAAATACAGCAGACCTTGAAGTACCTTCTCTCCATGCCTTGGAGACAGGGGAGCCTTTATATGCTGAGCTCTCTGCCATTTTTCAACAAGGTTGCTGCTCACATGAAAGCTATCCAGGCCATAATGCTATTCAGATGGACAGACTCTGTACCCCATGAGGCTGCACTCCATGGAAGCATGGGGTTGATATAGAAATTCAGGAAGTGGGGAGGTTCCCAAGCAAGAGAAAGAAAGAATGTTAGAATTAAAGGTGTTTTGAAAAGGCAGCATGTTCCCTGTCCCATACACTGGTCTTTTCTTTCTCAAGGTTAGGAGTCTTGGAATCCAGTGGAGAGAAGGGGCGGGTGCCATTCAGCTCCTAAATTCTTCCTTTCATCTCCACTGTCTGGAAGTGACTGCATCCTGCTGACAGGCTCCGGGGCTCAGACTCTTCATCCATGGGCTTAACAGCAACAGAATAGCTTTGGCTGCCCCACCTCAGCCTCCCCTGGAGACCCCGTCCAGCCTTAGCCTCTCCAAGATCCCCAAATCCTTATTAAGAAACTATGGATTTTCAGAGTAAAAAAAAAAAATCTATAGAGAGACTTCAGAAACAGTCTGGGGAGATTATAAAGAAATGTGGGCCAGTTTTCCAAGGAGACTTTATAGAATATTCAATAGCGCTCATGTCATAAAAGGCCTATGGAGGTTTCTATAGCTGAGGCTGGCCCTGAATTATGATTCCCTGATGCACAAGCCCAGTGAAAGGCCACAGCATAACAGGTTACGGCTTGAGTCTCTGGTGCTTGTAAAAATAGAGCCACCTCATGAAAACTCAGTGGGGATATTAATTTCCAGGGCTGAAGTTCAATTTAATAGAAAGACAGAGTAGAAAATAGAGCTGTCTTTTCAATCCTGTGGTCATAATAGTACCCCCACCCCGCACCTCTCAAGAAACTGTCTTCTGGCCAGTTCCCAGGCATCCTGAAACATGCCACGTGCTTTGCTTGCAATGATAACTAGACCCGGGTAGCTGAAGGGACAGCAATTACTGTCCACAGATGGGGAACCTGAGGCAGTCAGAGGTTAATCTACTCTCTTATGGGCTCGGAGCAAGTCAGGGGATGTACCAGTTTGCGGTTAGGAAAATTCCCCTCCCAAGGGAAAACAGAAGACCACAGCTGAAGAAAGGTTATTAATGTGCATGCCTACCTGCTGGTCCCAGTGTGATTAGCACTTGACACGCATATTGGTACTACTTTTTATATGGTGAGTTAAATAAGTCAATATGCTCTTTATTTATTAAGAAACAGACTTAGTAAGATAAAGGCATTCATACAGCTTATTATATATGTATGTATATATAAAATATATGTATATATTATTATGTATTATATAGTATTTATGTGTATATTATATATACTATGTATATAATACATATACAAAATATATGTATATATGTATTATATACATAGTATATATAATATACACATGCACATACACACACACACACACACACATCATGTAGCTAATGTATGCTCCAGGAACAGAAAATAATGGCTGCCCAAGGTCTGCCTTATAACCTTTGCACATTGGAGGAGATCCCTACTCTGCTTCATAGCTGCAGTGGACCCTCTCTCAGATCAGGACCTATGTGTGATCTATTACAGACAAGGCCTCCATGATTGGTAGAAGTAGCTGAGAATGGGAACCACTGAGCGTGTTTTCAGAGAGCTGTGATAAACCTGGTCTTCACTGTGAAACTGACCTCAACCTTTTCTCCTTTCCTTAAAGTCTAACATTCATTGGAATGGCAGTCTCTGGGCAGATTAGTTCAAAATGAATTTTATAATTTCAGTGGGAGAGGAGCTATGAGGTCATAGAAGGGTCCACAGCCGAAGGAGTACAGAGAGACAAATGGAGAGGTCCTGAACTTGCTGTTGTCAAGGTCATAGTCAGCATTGCAGGACTGGGACAGCTTCATCCTTGATCTGTGAGTGTTTGTCAGCAGTGAGTGGCTCCTAACCTAGGATCAGCCCAGAGTTGAAAGGAGATGCTTAAGTAGTGTGTCTGAAACAAGGCTACAGTGCCCTAAAATTAGCAGCTGTAGCCATGCT
Source organism: Mus pahari (assembly GCF_900095145.1). NCBI lineage: Eukaryota > Metazoa > Chordata > Mammalia > Rodentia > Muridae > Mus > Mus pahari. The sequence continues at coordinate 6,876,693 of NC_034596.1, read as the reverse complement.
TTTCCCTTCTTTGGCAGGCCAAGCATGTGGACACACCTCACCAAAGACTCAGGTAATATCTGAGAACTCGGTGTGTGTGTGGGGGGGGGGGGGGGTAGGAGTGCTGGATATGACCGGCCCGATGTACCGATAAGTTCATAGCAGTTTTGTTACCTGAATAAAGACTTATTCAAGATGGAACCTGGGTACGGGAGGTTTGAGAAGTCCTACGCCTCCCTGCGGGTCTATGGCAAATTAATGAATGGTGGAAGGGATAGAGAGTCTATTTTCACCCATGTTGTAGCAACATGTAGGTTGTTCACAAGCCAGTAAATGGCTCCACATGTATGTAAGCAATCCTAACTAAACTCAGTGGGTCACAACAAAGCAAAATAAACAAGCAAGCAAAACACTGCAAGGATACACCATGACTACCACCATCACCACCACCTCTGCCACTCTGACTACCACCACCACCTCTGCCACTCCCAAACACAAAAATCCACACACACAAATGAGTTGAGATTGTTTGGAAGTTGAAGGAGGGGTCCAGAGGGAGTAGGAAGAAGTAAAAAAGAAAAAGAAAAATAAATAAATAAATAAATGGAAAGTATTTAAAAAGAGGGAAAATGTTTAGGTCAAAGTTACTCTCCTCCCCCATATTAAATGTGCCACTCAACACCCTGTATTTTGCTGGTCAGCAGTCCAGTCCTTCCTAAGTGGCCATCTATCTGATCCATTCATCCTGTGAAGGCATTCTGCTCTTGCCAGAGAGGGCAGTAATAACCCCTTTACACTAATGAGGGCACTGTCTGAGTTGGTGCTAGCCATAGACCATGGCCCTACCCTGTGCTTACAAATGGGAGCTCAGGTTTTGCTGTGGTCTGTGACATTTGAAGCTGCCACCTCTATCACACTCACAATGGATCTCATTAGCACCTGGGGAAATCTTCCTGCCAGCTCTTGCCTCTCCTAAGAACGAGCAGCTTTAATTGCATTCCATCACTTTTTGCAAGAACCTCGATGTCATCTTACCATTTCCTCCCATCTACTCCATTTATAGTACATCCCTGCTTGTGTACGCCACTTGTAGGAGGTGTGAAATGGTTAAACACACTGCTCAGGTTGGGGAGTGGTAAGATAACATTGAATGGCTTTGGGCTGGAAGAATCAGGCCCTCTGTATTTGTGCAGAGCTAAGAATCTATTTTCTGCTCGCACCTCCCTCTTCAAGGTACATTTCTAGGCAGAGGGATCAGAATAATTTCTCCACCCACATCCTCTTACCACAGTGTGACCAGAACACACAGGTAGCGAGAGAGAACAAAAGATCTGGATCAGAGCCATTGGCTCTAAAATTTCAGCATGTGTGTAAAAAAAAAAAAAAAAAAAAAAGTACCTGGGAGGTATATTAAAATGCAGGTGCCTGATTCTGACTCTGAGATTCAAAGTAGGGAGGGAGTCCTTACATTTTTAACAACCTTCTTCAGGCCATTTCAGTTCATGGTCTCACTTTTAGAACTACTGGGTTAGGAAAAAAAAAAAAAAAAAAAGAATTCCAGCCAGATAGCTGAAGTGGGCCCCACTGAACCCAGAGAAAAAGCCTTTGCCAGGTAATTCTTAATTAGCTGCTGGTGAAGGGAGAGCTTTTCCATGATGCAGCTGACAGAGCCTTAAAAGTTTGGGTGGCAATATGTCCTGTTTTGTGTGGTTTTCAGGTGAATGTAGATCAATTAATACCTGTTAATTACTGTTAATGCCTCTTTCCCCTCTCTCAGAAAAGCATCTGTACTGGCCCATGAATTATGCAGATGCCCTACTTGAAAGTGAGCTTCAGGTAATCCTTGCAAAGGGAAGAACCCACCCCAAACATAAGCTTCGAGGAGCAAATTACCTCTCTCATCCTGTGTTCTTGGTATCTGAGCATAGTTGGGGACCTCTTTAAGGTTCCTAACCAAGGGACCCTCTTATCCCATTGAAGTTTTGATGACATAAATGATTGAAAAAAGGCCCTGTTTCCAGAAGCGAACAATTTTATTAAAATCATGGCTTACTCTCAAAATGTTCAGATTTGCTTCCACCCAACTCAGTACATACTACAACCACAGAAAAGCTCTGTATTTTCTAGTCTCAACAGTTTTTCCTCTTGTTCAACATTCAGATTTTATTTCCACAAACACAGAGTTGCATTCTACATTTGAGGATGTCATTTAAGGCCAAGAAACTCCAATAAAAACACATTTATCAGCAGTAAAGTTTGTCTGAGGATTACCTGCTGCGAATAAAGCCAGGCTCCCCTTTTAAACTGAAGCATGCTATTTCAGGAATGTGACCCCTTTCATGAATAAATGACATGGTGACATTTACAGATAAAGCAAGATTTAACTGCTATGAAAGGAGGTGACAGATGTCAGGGTGTCAATAATGATCCGTGAACATAATGGTTTCTTGCCTGAACGCCGAGCAGATACATAATGTAACTGCTGCCTGCTAGTGTTCCATAGAGAATGAGCCTCATGCTCAGAAGAGTCTAGAAGGCTTGCGGCATCACAAGAGGTACCAGTCAAGAGTAGTGGTTGTCTGAGGGAGTTTGAGTAAAGTCTGACCAAAACCAAGTCCATAGTGTCTTCACTCTGTATGTCAGGGAGGATTCGGTTTTTCCACCACATCTGGCTCAAGAATACCTGATACGAATTTAGTTCTTGAGAAAAATTGTTTTGGGGTTGTGATTTTGTTTTCCAGAAGAACTAGGGGTTTGGAGAAAATGGCAGGAGCAAGTCTGTGGACCACTCATAAGGAGATGCCAATACCAGGGGCAGTGTCTGCCCAGGGTCTGTAGATGCAGACACACACACTAAGGACACCTTTGCATCCAGTAAGGAGCCACCCAGCTGTCCAGGAAGCCTGTGACTGAAGTCAGAGTCCACGAGCAAAAGATTGTGAATGGTCAGCCAAATGTAACTCGTGTTTCCAAGCGCTTTATACCTGAACGTTCTTTCCTACTTTATATTCAGAGCTTCCTTGCTTCTTGGTTCTACTCTTCCAGTTTGGCTGTTTGTGAATTCCTGTAGAGACAGGTGAACATGTAGGTACAGGTATGCACATGCATGGTGCACAAGTGGGGGCCAGTGGAGGCCTACTTATTTTTCTCTTGCTGTTAAGTAGACACTGCATGGTTATTTTCACTCCCTCAACTATTTACCCACATCTGGAATTAACTGAAACCCAAATGACTGGGTACTGGTAGTGGAGATGGGTTCGACTTCTAGTTTACTCTTTCTACCTCGTGCGTGCGGCTCATGGCGTGAGTCCCCAGCTTATTGCTTTAGCTGCTATGCCTTCTGCTTGCTGCTGCCAGACTTCCCTGCCAGGATGGACTCTTAACCTTCTGTAACTGTTGATCCAAATAAACTCTGTCTTCTCTGAGTTGCCTTCTTCATGGTCTTTTTATCACTGTGAAAATTACTTGTATGGGTACCTTCCTCCTTTTTTGTTTGAGACGGGATCTGGAACTTTGCTAGGCAAGCCAGGATATCTGGATTGAGAATGCCCAAAGATCTTCACATCTCCACTTTCTAACTTAGCATGGCTGGGATGATATCATAAACCACCATGCTAAGTTTTAAAAATATATCTCGGGGATCCAAAGTCATGTCCTTGTATTTGTCAGGCACATGTTTACTATCTCACCAGCCTTGCTTCTGCACCTTTGGATCTAGTATGTGTAAATAGTATATATGTGCCTACCTACCTACGTACATACTATATTTCTGTCTTGTACTTTCTCTTTCTCCTGTGCTGTTACTGTAACTGAATACTTGAGGCTGAGGAGTTTATGAATAAGAGGTTAATTGTGCCTCATGGTTTGGGACATTTAAGAACATGATGTTGGTATCCACTAGCCTTCTGATGAAGGCCTTAGTCTGAAAGCACAGGGAAGGAAGCATCTGTAGAGCAAAGGAATTTGCAACCATTCCCACAAGTAAGGCGCTAATCCACTCACCAGGGCTCCACCCTTCTCACTTAAACATCCCCACCCCTCACCATTTCCCACCTCAGCAGCACTTCACTGAGGAACCAATCACACACATAGGCATGGATGTGACCATCCTCATCCTAGAGCTCTGACCTTTGCTTGTTATGTTCTTGGAAGTTATTAGCTTCCAGCGATTAGCTCCTGGAAAGGAAGCCCTGCTATTCTCCAGGAGTACTGTACTGATACCATCGCAGCAGAATGGTCTTTGGTGGAGTCTCACCATGAAGTCATTGAAGTTTTCCCAGGTCTGGGGAAGATAGCCACAGTTGGGTCTAACCTCAGCCCGCTACCATGAAAGCAGAGCAGGGTTATCCGTGCTCACTGCAGCTACTACCCCAGACCCCCAAGTATCTGGTCTGGGGACAATTTCCCCCATGACCACTTCGTAGTTGTCTGGTCCAGTCCTCGCCCTTTCATTTGTTACCCTGACTCTCTGATGCTTTATGCTCTGAATTGGGACATCCAGACTGTGACAGCCACATAAGCCTATTCCAGGACTGGATATCATTCTTTATTTTATACTACACATTGGTGTCTTCTCCTATTGTGTGTCTAGTTGCTGCCTCATTCAACAATGCAGACAGGAAAGCAGCGGCTCTGAGGTGCCACTCAGCTCGTCTGGGACTCTTTTGCCTAGACCCATCCTGTGGCTAGGGCTACATGTCCATTCCCTGTCTCCTAGCTTTGGTGGCTAGACTGCTCTTCAGTCTCCTCATAGACCAGCATTCATCTAAGCTTCAGATTTACCCTCCAGCCTGAGCCCTGTGCTCAAGGTGAACCCCACAGGTTTCCTCTTATGAAACATCATATGGGGACAAGAGCTGCTCTATCTCCCAGCAGAGCACAGTGAAATGCTTCACTGCCCTGCCCTCAGTATAGGGATGAGTGTGAGGTGGTTGCGTGCATACATACAGATGTGTACACCGTCAGGTGTAAGAGTGCAGGTCTGCAGCTACCACAATGGAGACCAGTTAACAACTTCATGTTTTTTGTCGTCACCATCTTCCTTGTTTGAGACAGGGTCTCTTTGCTATAGTTTAGTGCCGTGTCAGCCAGGTTAGCTGGCCTGTGAACTTCCTACTTCTCTTGTCTCTGCCTCCTGCCTCTCTATAGGAACACCTGGAATATAGACACATTATTATGCCTGACTTTACGTGGGTTCTAAAGATTCCAATTAACTTCTCATGCCTGTGCACCAAGATCTTTACTCACTACGTCCTGCATGTAGATGTGGTTTTGATGACAAATACCACGGTCCTGTCCCCTGTCAGTGCCAGGAAGCTGTGCACTTTAATAACAAGCAGGTCAGGAAATGAGGCTGTCACAGTAGTACCAGCCTCCACGGGGAGTGCTGAGTAAGCCTCCAGTGAAAGGAGATCTTTTAAAAACAGTAAAGTCAGCCATGAGCCCCCCTACCTTCACCCCCTGTACTTTACAAGTCTGAAGCACAGGCAGGATGCTTCTGTATTTTGTGTGACACCTAAGGCTAGTTACCCAGTTAGAGCAGGAAGACAGGCAAGGGGTGAAATCCCTCTGTTGCTGGAGACCTTCCTGGGTCAGTGCCGGAGCCTCAGAATTCGACTCAGGAAAAATAGAGGTCCTTCATGTCTAGGAGAGCCAGGGTCATTTTCTGGATAATGGTGTCTGTGAACAGAGCTCTGAGAAGCCTTTAAGATGTGGTATGAAAGGACAGACTCTGAAGAGCACTGGTAGAGGAAGGCTATGGTTACAATGGTCCCATAAAAGGGGAGGCATAGCTGTTTTCTTTAGTCCACCCCAGTCATTCAGTTACTTCCAGTGAGTGGAGAAAGCAGTCTCCTTGTGTCTTCGCACTGAGGTGTGGCCCTCCTCTCACTCAAGAATAAATGACTGCAGACCCTTTTCTTCCAGATCCTGAAGGGACCACAATCATAGAGAGCCCAGACGCCCACGGCATCAGCTGTATCCCTGAGCAGCTCTGAACTGCGTGAACAGATACTGTGCTTGCAGAGGCCCCTTGCGCAGACATTTTGAGAGATAAAGGAATCTACTAGGTATTTCTGGGGTTCAGGCTTAGAACCAGGTAACCCCTTAGCAAGTCCTGAGGTAATTAGAAGGCTGATGGGCATTGCTTTTTTTTTTTCTTTTTCTTTCTTTTTGTCATCCCCTTCGCAGTAACTCTTCCATTCTGCTTTACAAGCTGACAAGATTTCAACTCAAGGCAGGAGGCTCACGATGCTGTCATGAGGTACACGTGGAGAAGAACTGCAGGTAAATGCTTTCCACTGTAAGTCAATTTTGTCTGGAAGTTTCCTTGTGGTTGGAAGTTTCTTTGAAAACTTGGCAATTATTAAGACGTCAGTAAGCAGGGAGATGTTTTTGCTGCTGCCTCCCTCCTGCCTAGCCCTGTCTACTCTGACAGCTCTCCTTTCTGGGCCTGTGTGCCGAGCAGGGCAGAGAAAGGACAGCGACACTGAAAGGTGGCAGGGGACAATGATTACTCACGAAAGCCTGGGCCTGCAATGCTTGGTGTGTGCCTGCCTGCCTGCTCTCAACATTTTTTCTCTTTGTCTGCATGTCTGTCCTTCTTCAGACTCCTGACAGGTATATGTATGGCTCAAGCCCATGTAGCCATTCTACAGTTCTTGGGTGGATGTCTGTAGAGCCTTTGAAGAAGAATTAGTGAGCATTTGGATGATGCAAAAGCAAGAGGGAGGAAGAAGAAGATGTGGAGGAGAAAAGACTTCAAAGCTTCCTGCATCTAGTTTGGTAAGGAGAGTGACTTGAAAGTCAGTTGTTTTGCTTGGGTTCTATGTAATTGTGACATGAGAAGCCAAGCCAAGAGAGTGAATGGCCCTGAGAGTGGCATATCTGCATTGTGTGTGTATGTGTGTGCGCGTGTGTGTGCATGCATGCCGGTGTGTGATGCAGCTACCTGACTATATCCTTCCCTGCTTCCAAACCTTCTAGGGATTGGGCCTTTTCAAAGCCATAAAGAGGAAGCTAGATTCGCATCTAGACGGAGAAAGCTGTGGCGATCCTAGAAAGTAAGAAAATGAGTATGTCTTGCATCTACCCACACATTTGCTCATTTATGTCCTCCTTCAAAGACAGCTGTTGGGTACTACGAGGGAAAGCTCTGAAGGATTTAGCAAAGAAAATACTATTCCTCCAGAGGCTTCAGCATGGCTTTTGTTGTGGCTGCAACTACAGAATTTTCCTGACATAGGACGCTGGCAGTCCTTAAGAAGATGGCTATTTCCACAGCTACTGGGAGACACTGTGGTCCTGCAGTTCTGTCTCATAGAAGGCCATGGGTTGTGACCTGCCAGTGGGTAAAGACATAAGGCTCAAGAGAAGGACAAAAAAAAAAAATCACCAATCTCTTTCCACTAGCATAGAAATCTCCTGAGTTGAGAGCCATGTGTACCTAGGTTGAGGAGGAGTCAAGTCCCGGCCTAGCTATGCATTTCAGGACTTTAACACCCGTGTCTTCAAGTTCTTTACCTTCTAGCCTACAAGTCTGACCCCTGCACTGCAAGCTTCACCAGGACAAAGCCTATCTCAGGGAATATCATGAGGTTGATGGTTCCGTAAGTCCCAGCCTGCTTTAGTTGACTTGGACAAAGAACATAATGTGAGCTCTTAGATGCCTCCACCCCTCCTCCATGCATCTTAGGATCCACATTCACTGAGATCTATGTTACCCCTGAGCAAGACTTTTGGATTGATGGTCGAAGCTTTCCTTTCTACCTTTGGGCCATTCTTGATCTTGCCACCAGGGAATGACAAGCTCCATGTCAGCCTGATGGCAGCTGGGAGGGGAAGATGAGTTTTCAAACTCTGTTTCATTCTGTACCTCTGTGAAATTTACTTGTTGATAAGGCTGGTCTAAATCTAGATTCTGCAGGGGTGGGGGGTGTCTTTATTTAGGGTTCAGTGACTAGCTCATCCTATAGCCATTGACTCACAGCAGAAGTACCCAGAATGGAGGGTGTAACAAGTATTCCTGATAAGACTAGGAGCTTGGGAAGGTTGAAAGAGACAAGGCTATCCTCTCCCAGCTCACTCCTATTGAAACATTACATTTGGGATGTTCAGATGGAATAGCTAGAGTTATGATGAAGCAAAAACTTCACTTGAAATATATACAGGAGCAAACATGGCACGTGGCAGAGTGTTTCTAAGAAGTGTGCACACATACCTGTATGTGTCTGTGCTTGTGTGTATGTCCATGTGCCAGCAAATACTGGAGTTAGCGGGTTGATAGTTTAATATATAAATCCAGAAATAAATTCTGAGCATTGCTCGTACAACTCGAGTTGAAAGCATTTTCCTAGGCACCACAATGAAAATTAATGCAAACTAAAGAATGGAACATGGCATCTATTGTCTTTGTGTCTTGGTCCCTGCAGACAGACTGGTCAGATCATGCTCCTGTTTTGGGGGTGCTCACGATTGCCTCATTGCAGCTTTGGGCAGCTTAGTAGTGCTGATTCCTTGGGGATCCCTCTGATATAGCAGTGGCAGCAGCCGTGACTTCACTCCCTGCCACCCTTTCTTTGTACATTCTCTCTGACTTTTACACTTCAAGGGTGAAGGGCACAGTGCCAGTGTGCGGGTGTGGCATTTCTGCAAGTGAGTTAAGAAGCAGCTTGGGAGTAGTAAATGTGCATACTCTCGTGCAATGTGTAGTAAGCAGGCCCCAAAGGCTTGTGTTTTCCTCCTATCCCACAGCTTTATGGCGCCATACCTTTAAATATTCATTGCCATTATACTACATGAGGACATAAAGTCAGAGTGAGCTTCCACATGTCCTGGAGGGCACGGATCCCTCTAGTTTGAGCATTATGGACAGTCTCTTCCTCTTCATGACAGTGTGACAATAACTCCAGGCCAAAATAGTTGGCCTGCCAGCTTCTACCCCACTGAGGGTAACACGATGGAACCTGTCACCAGTGTCCTTCGCTGAGGTCATCTTGAGATCCTTTCTTGTCTTCTCTCAGACCTGGTGGATGGGTCTTGCTTACGTTTCTCTGAGCAGAGGTCACTCATTTGGCCAGGTGAAGCTTACATCCTCTTCCTCATTACCCGATGTCTTGCTGTCTGAAACATACTGCATGTTCAGCCACGATGAACTGGAGAAGGATTTTTCCATTAAGAGCTGCTTTTGTAGACTGGATTTTACACATAAGCAATACCAGGTTGAAATAAATAAAAAAAAAAAAAACATGTTGTGAAGACCAAATAAGGAAGCCATTACCTAGGAAGATGAACAAAGTTACTTATCATTAATTTACCAGCTCCCACTGCTCCCAGCCTGATTCTTCTAGCTAGAGGTGAGACATTTGGTTTAGAGGAATGACCTAGATCCTTTGGTGACTTCAGCTTGTGTTGGCATGGGTAACTGTGCTGCACTGTCAACTGAATACCCTGTGTGAGCCCACTGTCTTCAGGAGGCAGTGACACCTTTTGCTGATTGTACACTTCTTTATCCCATGGAATGTCCCAATGTCTCCAATTTTCTGGTACCCAGATATATTAAATTCATCAGTCCAGTAGAATCATTTCAGGTCTAACATTGTCACTACTTGGGCAAAGGTCAGATACATTATTGGGACCTATTTCCCTGGTGAGCAACCTAATATAATACCGAACTGACGCTTACCATCTTGTGACTTCATGTGCGATTTTCTTAGAATAGCATTCTCTGTGCAGCTCATTAGAGTCAAACTAGCAAAGGGTAGCATGTTTGAGAATGGGGACTTGGATTTGAGTCTATAGGGCGTTGACATGTACTATATATCATTCCGCAGCAACTTATGGCTTCTATAATATCCTGTGTGCATTGTCTTTCTTTAGGGTTTTGAGCATGGCACACGGTACGAACAACTGGTCCTGCACTGGACTACTCTGAGTTTAAATGAAGCAGTACTACTGACACAAGGCTTGACTCAGGAATGTGGCCAACTTGCTCCATGTACAGCTGTTCCACAAAAGCATCCCTCATCTGTTATCATCCTCTCAAACCATACCTGCCTCCCTGACTTTACATTGTCTTTCAGCTTGTAACTTTAAGGGCTTACTTCTTCTTTAAAATCCTTCTGTGTGGCCTTATGTTGTCTTGCCAATACAATCTGTACGGCCACAGCTTTCAAATCGTACCTTACAAAGTTCTTCCCAGTCTGCCTGTGAACTTGATCCCCATAGCACTCCGGCGGGCACACTTGGCAAGCATAATCCTCATTTTTACAGATTGAGAAACCATGGCTCAGAGAGGTAAAGGGACCCACTAAGAATTACCCAGATGACTGGTGACAGGGCACATATCAGAACTCAAGACTTAGGAATTCTGCACCACTGTCATCTGCCTAGCTCAGCAAGCACACTGTTACCCTTAAAACGATAACATTCTTTTTGAGCAGAAGTGCCATGTTCTTCTCACAGATGCTCTGCATTAAGTATTTCCCAAGAGGCTTCCTTTTTAGTGTTGCTGAAAACATGACTGATTTTTATCATGGAATAGTCTCCTTTCTGACCTCTCACCCATTTCTGGATGCCACTCGAGGAATTATATAACATAGATTAGTTTACAAAATTAGGATGCTAGGTTCTGCGCCCAGCGATTGTGTTACCTGTGGATTCTAAACTAAGATTGTGTGGTGTTTTCCTTCACACAGCATCTCAACTGGGTTCCAGGGAAAGGTACAGTGGAAGAGTGTGGTGTGCAAGAGTGTGCTCTAGTCAGCTGCAGGAATTTGGAAGCATGGGGTGGGTGTTGCACCACCAGCTGTGGGAATTTATCGAGCCAGGAGGAGAGACACCGATTTCAGAGCTGAGTCAGAGAGTGTCCGGATAAGAACAGGCCTGCCTGTCCACCGGTGTCTAGCCAGCAATTGTGTGGGATGCTTTTTCTTTCTTTCTTTATCTTTCTTTCTTTCTTTCTTTCTTTCTTTCTTTCTTTCTTTCTTTCTTTCTTTCTTTCTTTCTTTCTTTCTTTCTTTCTTTCTCTCTCTCTCTCTC
>NC_034596.1:6856967-6865582 GCF_900095145.1 Mus pahari | reverse complement strand
CTCTCTCACACACACACACACACACACACACTATTTCACATAACAGATACCATTCCAGCATCAAAATAAGGCTTCTTCCTGATTCCCTACCCTATCCTTGCCCCAGTCCATCCTGCTATATGTTCACTAAGAAGACTCTGGAAGAATGCAGATTTGGCCAGTAGGTGCTTGTGGACAATCTAAGGCACTGTAGCAGGGGAAACAGAGGGTAGGGTAGACACAAATGGATTGGAGTATTCCATTGACTGGATGGGGGTGGGGGGCACGTAACTACCATCAGCTCAAGTTTAGATTAAGAATCAAAACAGTTAATTATAAAGGTGAAGAGTGGACAAAATGACATCAGTATTTGCTTTAGGGTCCTTGTTCTATTTCTGACAAATGTACCATTGCTGCCGAAAATTATGAATCATTTTCATCCTTGTTTGAATTTGGCATATGGGGTGTTCGATATTGATTGTCAACTCCATGGAATTTCAAATCACCATAGAAACAATCCTCCAGCCATGTCTCTAAGGGAGTTTCTAGACTGTATTAATTTGAGAAGGAAAGACCTAAGCTGAGTTTGGGTGGTACATTCTATCATCTGGAGTCCTGAACTGACTGAATGAAGAAGAAAAGTGAACTGAGCCATAACCTTCACCTACCTCTTAGCTTTCGATGCCACATGACAGCTGCTTCAGGCTCCCGCAGTCTGAAAAACATATGCTAGACCCTCAAACTGTGAGCCAGAGAAAACCCTTTCAGCCTTAAATTGTTTCTGTCGGGTATTTTGTTATAGCAACAAGAAAAGTAATTAGGACAGCACAGAAGCAAGGGTTCTTTATGGCAGTTTCAATCACACACACTGACCTTCGCTTCTCTTCACTCTGCCCTGTGTTTGTTTTTTTTAAGCTCAGCCTTTAGAGGAGTTATGCTTTTCCTTCCCATATATGCCCAGCAGTTCCCTGTTACAAGTGACTGGTGCTGGGTTTGATGTAGACTTCGGGGATGAGAAAAAGCAAACCCGAAGGAAGAGGAAGATCTAGGGTCAGGATTCCTGATTTTGACCAGCAAGTCCGTAGGCCACGGATCAGACCAAGGGAAGGTAATCTTTGCCTGCTTCCTTTGGGGCTGGTGCTTGGTGCTCAGCGGAAGTCTCCCTAAGAGGGCCAAGGAAACTTTTGTGCCATGGCTGTGGTCCAGCACTTGAGGATTTAAGATGCAGCAGTGTCGCACCAGTGAGCTGAGCCTGTGCCTCAGCTCTGGGCAGATCACAATCTTTCCCTTCTGGAGCCAACTGAATTAATTGGGAAAGGGGGAGAGCCCTAGTGACTTGTGCTCTGACAAGCCCTCGGTCTCTTTGAGCTCTGGTGACAGGCAGCCAAACTTCAAAGGCCCTCATGCCCTCTTCCTCTTACCCTGCCTGTCAAGAGACTCTGTTGAGGAGCTGATGGGGAGGGGGGGAGGGCTGAGGGAGGGTGACCGGCCAGCAGGTCTTCCTGACATTTGTCTTTCCCTCACTGCCTACAGCCAATTCAAGATCAGCTCAGTACCCTGCTGCCACAGCCCACAACCTCTCACACTGGGGAGACAGCTCTCCTCTAAATTTAGCAAGAGGAGGGAAAGGCAGGTCAGAGTGTCCTGGGTGAAGGCTGAAGGTGGAGGCAGAATAAGACAGTGGACAAGGGAGGGGGAGGGAGGGGTGGGGTGGGGACTGCATGTGGGGAGGGATTTTGAGTCAGAAGTCGCTTCAACAGCCAGAGGAAGGAAGCAGGAGAGAGAGAGAGAGAGAGAGAGAGAGAGAGAGAGAGAGAGAAAGGAGAGAGAGAGAGAGATCAAGCTTAAAGTTTGCACACATATGAAGTACTGAGCCTATCTCCTTTCCTGTGTGTACCACAGAGCATTAATAATATGTGAAAATGGGACCATTGGTTTGAATCTGCAAGGAAGCTGAATTAGAGCTCCAGTTCAATGCCTCAGGAGGATGCTGTGTCACTGAAAGCTGCTGTCTCAGGAACCCAAGGGCATTTCTGTCTGTGGAATGCAAGGCAGTGGAGGACCTGCTTCCTAAGCACCTATTATGCACTCTCCCTGGAATGCACACTGCCTTATTTAGCTTGTTTATTCCTTGCAATAGTTTGAAGCAACGTCTTTCATAATAATCCTCAATTTTTGGAATGATAAAGTTGAAGCTTGGCTTTTTGGCTAGACCTGTCCCATCTTAAACCATTGCTTTTGTAGTGTACGGTAACGAATGTCCAGAAAGAAATACACCTTCCTTTCACCAGAGTATGGTTGTTGGCTTATGAGTATAGCCTGTTCATTTAAGAAAATTACATTTCTTTAAAAAAAAAAATCTCTCTTGTCTGTCTGTCTGTCCCTGTCACACACATTGCTTGCACATGCATGCATGACAGCACAGCTGTGCACATACTGCAATCTAGAGGTCACAGGGTCTCCCCTTCCACCTTATTTGGCCAGGGTCTCTTTCACAACTGTGTGTGCCAGACCAGTCAACAGGCAAGCTTCCAAGGACTCCCCTTTCTCTGCTTCCCATCTCCCAGTGAGTATGCGAGAAACATTCATGGTACTTTGTCTCTGTCTGTCTTGTTTCCTTTGGGTTCTTGGAATCTGAACTCAGAGCCCCACAGTTGCACAACTGGCCCTTCACACGCTGAGCTATCTCCCCAGCCTACAACAGTCACATTCCTTAATATTCCTTTCACTGTACAGGGCAAGGATTTGTCCTTTGAAAGACACCCCTCCCCTCCCCATCACATAGCATCCCATCCACACGAGTCCTAAGAATTCTGGTCACTAGAATACAGGCCAGCTCTGGATCCAAAATAGGTAGGATGGCCAAGGGTGTCTTCCATTACCAGTGCAGGACTGCATGCACATTCTCAAGGAACACTTTGGGGCAAGAGAAACAGTGGGATGAAATATGTTCCTAACCAGATAGAAGCAACATGTTCAGGGAAGAGACAACAACATCGAAACAACCTTGAAATCTCATTATCCCGGGGAGCTTGTATTTGTTAAATGGCTAAATGACAAGATTCAGAAAATTATTCCGAAGTATATTTATTTATGATTGTGCTATCCCTATCTGTTGCTAGGCAACCAAGAGTTCCCAGTTATCAGGGAAAGTACTAACATTTTAGGTTCTCTGTATGATCTATGGCCATCATTATAGGACTTGATGCTATGCATGGGGGCTGCTCATGCCCAGTGGGCCTCTACTTAGAAAGGACAGGCCCTTCTACCCATGTCTTCCTGGCCATGCGGGCAGAGGGAGGAATGAAGAAGTACCCTAAATAGGATTTAGCTTTTGTTTTTTGTTTTTATTTATTTTTAAATTTTATTTTATGTGTAGAGATGCTTTGCATGCATATATGTATATATAATCTGTGACATGAATCTTTGGTATCTGCAAAGGCCAGAAGAGGGAATCAAATTCCCTGGAACTGGAGTTACAGATGGATATGAGTCACCATTTAGAATCAGAGAGCCAACCAGGTTCTCTGGAAGTAACTGCCAGTGGTCTGACCCCATGAGTCACCTCTCTAGGCCTAATTTTATTTTATTTTTTTAAAAAGCTAACCTTCCATTGAATTCTGGAAGTAACTTCACAAAAAAAAAAAAAGAAAAGAAAGAAAGAAAAGAAAAGAGAAGAAAAGAAGAGTGCAACAGATCCTCTCTTGTCCCACTATGTGTGTGTGTGTGTGTCCTCCTAAATCCCACCTTTTATGTATGTGTATATGTGTATGTGCATGTGCATGCATGAGTGCACCTGTCTGCATATGTGTTTGTGTGTTGAAGGTAGTAAAGGAAAAGAAAGACAATGAGGGAGGGTAGTGGAGAGAGAAAGGTTTATATGTTTTCCTTTGTAAAGATTTATTTTTATTGTTATTCACGTGTTTGTGGGGGTACTGAGGGTGTTATAGAAGGTGTCTGTCCCCTGGAGCTGGAGCTGGAGCTGGAGCTGGAGCTGGAGCTGGAGCTGGAGCTGGAGCTGGAGCTGGAGCTGGAGCTGGAGGAGCTGGAGCTGGAGCTGGAGCTGGAGCTGGAGCTGGAGCTGGAGCTGGAGCTGGAGCTGGAGCTGGAGCTGGAGGTAGTTGTGAGAAGCCCAGAATATATGCGAGGAACCAAATTCTTGTCCCCTGGAAGAGCAACAAGTGATCAATCCTCCCTTCCCTGGGGAGTATTTACATCTGTCAGCAGCTACCAGGACCCCACATAGTACCATCTTGCAAGGAATCTCCTTCTTAGTTTCATGCTTCTTTTTTTTGCAGCGCTGTAATTACAGATACTGCCAGCAGCCCCAACGTGGGCTGATAAGGTGAGTGGTCAGCTCTCTGCTTCTTGTGCTTTGTCTAGTAGTTCTCTTGCAGAGAACTCAGAGCACAGGAGTCCCCGCCCTGGGTGCAGCTGTACCCACCTGAGCAGTGCAGGCCTATTTGTTGTACAAGGAATGACGGGAGCATAGCTGAACACAGTTTGTTCCTACCTGAAGTGCGCTGTTTCCCCTGTAGCTCTTTTTATGTTAAAGCCTGTCTCTCCTGGTATAATCTGATGGTTTCCTAGGAGATGCCCTCCCTGGCCACACACTCCCTGATACTAGAGTTGGATATTATCTATATGCACTAAGTATCTGCTTTGTTCACTCCCTGCTGTCTGCTCTCGCTCTCTCTGGGTTGCTTGCAAGTTTTTCACGTGGGTCCCTAATGCACAGAAGAAAGGCTAAATGGATTTGCCTCCCTACATCCTCCCCGGCTCTGGAGTTAGCTTTCCTGCTTACACAGAGAGATTTTTTTACTCCTGCTTATTTCCCATCTCAAGCTAAAATAAAGACGGCTGATTTTTAAAATCAAGACAAATTTGGGGCATAAAAGCATCACCAATATTCCCATGAAGATCAGAGAGTTAGCTGTAGCTCAGAAAGGACAGGTGAAGCTGGAACCCCCCCCCCACACACACACACCTCAAATTCTATCTGTGCAACACGGGACCTCTGCAGTAAAAACCCAAAGCATCATCAACAGTGCTGGCAACTCTGGTGGGGAGTCCCTCTTCTTAAGTCTTCTCTGACAGAAAGACCAAAACACATCTCTGGACTGTCTTTTCACAATGTGACAGGAAGACAGGGCATCCCTGAGGTTTGAGGAAGGCTGCTGTCACTGTGGGAAGAGGGCCTGGTAACTTTGGCAGTACCTACATAGAGGTACAATCTCCGATGTGTCAAAATTGTTTTTTTTCTTAGAAGCCTTGATTATTCTAGCATGTTCTCTACCTGGTCTGATAGTCTCTCTTGGACTTTTTCTCTACAACTCTAACCACAACCAATCAAACTAGGTTGGGATCAGGAAAATATATACCCCCTTTAGGGAGAACAACATATGTGTGTGTGTGTGTGTGTGTGTGTGTGTGTGCATGTGTGTGTGTATATATATATATATATATATATATATATATATATATATTCATATGTTGCTATATAGATAGATAGATATATCTATATCTATCTATCTATATATAATTTCTAGAACCAAATTGAGAGCAAAACATGTATCATGTTTTTCACCCCAGATTTCTGAGGGAGAAATAGCAAGAGAGGATTAACAAGGGCTAAAAGGAAACGACATTCGTGAGTATTCAAGAGTAGGTTGGATACTCTTAGTTCAGCAGTTCTTGTACCCAAAGGATGGGAAATATATGTAAAAAGAAAAACCACGTCTTGATTCAGCAAATAACCCCGAGAGGATGAATTAATAGGATTTACTTCTAAGATGTTCTCTCTGCCTCCTCCTTCCCAGCCTTGTGTTGCCCGGAGATCTTTGGAAAAACAACAAGTTTCGATAGATGTATGACTAAATTCTAGAAAAATGGAGCAAGCACAAGGGGTTAAACCATCCATTCCTTGTCAGCTCTATTTTCCCGTTCCATGGCCAGAGAGACCCTTGTCTCTGGATGGACTGGATCTGTAAACAGGGCACAGATGATAGGTGATTACGTTACAGGTAATAAGCTGAACTCGATTCTCATGGCCAGACGGCTAACTATATAAAGTGCTATCAGGAAGCTTCTCCTAGACCATCTTCAAAACATCTGGAACAGTCTATTGTTGAGAAAGACTTGAATCTGGAGCGTTAGGAGTAATATCAAGTGATGGCATGAATCACATTCAAGTGATGCTCACTCACAGTATGGAATAGATTTGATGGTGACCCCAAATGGACATAGCTATCTATACAGATACATTCATATTCTTGAAAATGAATCACATGTCAAAGTATTAGCATTGCTGCATAGGGATCCTCTGTGTAAGTGCATTTTGTACAGTTCTACTCCAATTGATGCTTTTCTATATTGTAATTGACTTTCTTTTTTAGGCAGGGGCCTTTATTCTAAAACCTGATAAAAGAGCATGGCTTCAAAGTTATCCTACTACGTGTGGAGCTGTTTTATGTGGTCTCCTATTTCACATCCTTCAGTCTTTGTATTCTGTTAAAGACAGTGCAGGTCTGGAGATATAGCTTTGCTGGTAGAGTGATTGCCTAACATGTATGAAGTCTGGTGTTAGATTTCCAGCACTGTCTACACTGACGCAATTCTACAATCCTAACATTTGTAAAGTAGAATTAAGCAGAGCAAAAGCCCAAGGTTATCTTCTGCTGCATAGTGAGTTTTTCCACTAGGCTGGGCTATGTGAGATCCTAGCTCAAAATATTCATTCATTAAGGGAATTTGAAATTTTCCATGGATTAATGTTCTGCTTTAGTGTAACAGTCAATTATAAGTTATTTCAAGTTAGTTTTAATGTTATATATTACAGTCACTTACTCATAAATCAATAACTTAGTTTAAATTTATATTGGAAAATGTAAAGGGAACTAATATTTATTAAAGCCTAATATGTGACCAGAATAATAAACATGTTACCATGGTTAATCCTGAGGGTCTTCCTGAGAAGATGTCACTGTTATCTGTTTATTGATAAGGAGCTCAGGTAGAGAGTTAATACATTACATGCAATTTCTGAGTAAGAGAGTTCAGTGTATATTTGTTACAACAAAGTAGATATGTTAGTCAGCTTTCCATTACTGAAACAAATGCCTGAGACAATCCATTTATAAAGAAGAAAAAGGTTTATTTTGTTCCATCATGTCTATCATGAATTTGTTCATAATGTCCAGTTCTCTGGAGAGGCAGCCCATGATGTTATGAAATCTATGACAGAGTGAAACCTCTCAAGATGCAAAATGGAAAGAGGAGTCCAGGGTCTGACAGCTTCATCAAGGGCAAACCACCAATGCCCCAAACTCTCATTCAGCTCACCTCCTGCATTCTTTGTGTCTTCTGATATGCCACAGGCTAGGGACAACCCCTGTAATGTAGGCTTTTGGGAAACCTCCTAAGGACCATCCCCGTATTGTAGGGTTTTGGGAACCTTCCATAACTCTTTGTCTTTGCTTTGTTACCTTCTGTAGAGCTTCTAACTAAGTTCCACTTTCACTGACTTCCTCTAAGGCATTCTTGATTTGCTTCGGGGTCCATAGCTATGCAAAGAATGACTGAAATAAGTGAATTTAATTCTGTGGTTAAACAATTGCTGGGCAGCAGAAGACCCTGGTTTAGGTTATTGCTTAGAATGCAAGTTACATTCGTAGTCTTACTAGTGATGCAGTCAATGCCTTCAAACACAAAGGAGGGATTAAGATGGAGTGCCCCTAGGTGTGCTTGCCTCAAGAGCTGACACTAGGTGTGTTGAGAAGGTGATCAGTTCCTGGCAATTTTTAAGCTATGAGATTTGGCTTTTAGTTGAAGGTCACAAATAAGAGACAGGATTGCATTCTAGGAGAGAAGACAGACCCTGGACATCAGAGGTGAGGTTTCTAATGTAGGATGAACCTTCTTACCATTGTGCAAAACTGCCGATCCCCATGAGCCTATTTGCTCATTCAGAAAATGAGGAAAATTTTGATATTCACTTTCTGGGTTTATTGAGGGAGGAATATCTATGTGAACACATGTGATGTCATTTGACTTTACTGTTATGGTTCAGACCTGTCACTCAGTGCAGTCAGCTTTGCTGTCCCCAATTCTCTAAAGTCATACCAATGTCTAATTCAGGGTTGCAGGAACCAATGAAGACTATTTGGAGTCCCAGAGGGGGCTACTTTTTTTTCTCTGTCATCACTACAAACTCATTATAACTTGACACCCAAGGTATGAGAGTCTTTCATTTTTCACATTATAAATGGAGGCCCTCTGTGAAACAATGAGTTTTGAGGGGAAGTAAGTCTTGTCATGACAATGAAACCTTAGGAAACTTCATTTTATCAGTTGTGATATTTGTTCCACTCTCCTCTCTTACCTTTATTTAGGAAAAGAGCTGCAATACTTGTGGTTTACTTGTATGCCTGTATGAACATGCATGTGTGCATGGGTAAACACACATGCATGTATGAACACGAATGATGAATGTATGTATGAACATGCATGCATGTGTGCAACACTTACAAAGATTATTTAGAAGCAAAGGGGAAATATGAAAAAAATGATTACAAAAGTAAATGGGCATTTTTTTTTTAAAAACACAACTCAGTACTAATTTTTTTTTTTTTTTTTTT
>NC_034596.1:6830550-6856907 GCF_900095145.1 Mus pahari | reverse complement strand
CTCTGTAGACCAGGCTGGCCTCGAACTCAGAAATCCACCTGCCTCTGCCTCCCGAGTGCTGGGATTAAAGGCGTGCGCCACCACGCCCAGCTACTAATTATTTTTAACAAACAAAAAGGTAGTGAGACTAGCTCTTGATAGGCAGGTTTGAGGAATGATCTGCCTTTAGTAAGCTTCAGGGAATCTCTGTAGCAGAATTAATTTGAGTTGAAGAGAAACTTGTCAACAAAGGAATCCATCTGCAAGGGTAGATAGAAACCAAACTTGGGGGTCTGCAGTTTTTCAGGGTTAGAAGTTCCTTCAAATGCCATGTTCTTCATTGGCATTTTCTCTGATCTCACCAGAGAAGATAGATGAGGAGAGACATCTCAGGCTGTCACCTATGCAAGAGGATCCTCATTGAAATAAGTTACTTTTTTTTCAGTGCTATGACCAACACCTGCAGAAGGAATGTAAGGGCTGGCTTTCAGTTTGAGGTGACAGATTCCATCATGGTGGGGTATCATGTGACAGGGACGGGAGGTAGCTGGTCATATTACATAAGTATTCAGTGAGTAGAAAATAAACAGGATTAAGGTCAGACAGATAGTAAAACCTCAATACCCGCCACTGGTGACTTACTTTCTTCAATGAGGCTCCATTCTCTAAAGATTTCCATAACCTTCCCAAACAGCACCACCATACTCAGTGAAAACAAGTTGGAAGTTTGCCTCTTTGTCACAATGTCCTCTACCACAAAGGCTCCAAATTGGGCTCAATTTTCTCTGGGATTATGTGGTCAATGAAATATAGAAGCAAGTGGCCATAGTAGGCAGTTACCTGTGAGGTTTCATCACAACTAGGGTTGTCCAAAGACATGAACCCAGGAGAGCCAGAAACAGCTCATATTTGTCCATGATCCTAATAATGCTTGATTATTAGAGAATCAGTGATGCTTGAGGGCTGGGACACTGTACTGAATTTTCCTTAATTCCATTAATCTATCAAAAAATATAGTCAGAATATAACAAACAGTGGCTCATGGCTGCTTGTCACCTTATAACTTGCATGGAGAATCAGCAGCATGCGCCTCCTAACATTTGCATGCTGTGACTTTTGCTTAAGGCTCTGGACAGAAATTGGCTCTTGTGGGAGATGTTGGCTTCAGAGAACCAATTCTTTATTCCTCTGCTTATAGAACCCCAAAGAACATGTCTGTCTTACTTCTGTAAGTACCAGAGTAGTACCACTGAAATGTGTTCCATCTGCTTAGCCCAGGCTTCTTCCATCCTGATAGCCCCTGGGGGAAAGACCTGTCCCTTCTTCTTTCCAGACTGCATCTTACCCAAGCTCTCCCAACCTATCTCAGACTTGACAGTCTACTCCCAACTTCCATTTCTTAACTCCCAGTCTGATCCTGCTATCAAAATCAATATGAACGTTTCCTCCTGAATTTAAACAGCTGGTGTCATTGAAAAGGTTGACCTTTTGGCTGGTGAGGTGACTCAGCAGGTAGTTATTTGAAGGTCTAAGTTAGATTCTTGGGACAAACATGATTGGATGGAGAGAGCTGACTTTGTCCTCTGACCTTTATTTGCCTGCCATGGAGTATGGAGGGGGGAGGGGAAGTTACATCAGTGATAAATACATAAATGCACACATAAGACCAAGTGTTTAAAAGCTCAATCCTTCTGGAGGGTGCTGCATTTCTCTCAGGTAACACAGTTCCTAGGGGCTGATGACTCTTTTCCCATCTCCCTAATTAATGATTGGTTTTCTTTCTCTTGTCTATTTCTACAACCTGTTTACATTCTTTATTGCTGCTTCCTTCAATATCCAGATCTTCACAGTTTCTAGAGAATGTAAATCTCGATGTCGAATTTTCCAGCTGCCTCCATACATTCTTTTCTCCTCACTTCTCTTTGGAACTGACCTTTGCTTTCGGTCATTAGTGGGGCTCACCGATAGTTTCACCCTTCAAATCAAGCCAAGTTCATCCTGAGTGCACAGGAGTCGTTTTACTTCAACTAGATTCATTGATATAATAGATCCTCAGAGGAGTACCCAGGATTCACGAGGACAGTTTTACTCTTCTGAGCCTGACACATTATCTTCTTCCTGTGAGAGTGCCACACTTACAGAGCACATTAAGAAGAGCCAGTGGCTCAGCCAATCAGATACTATAGGGCAGTCAGATTTGGGGTGCAGATTTGGGTCTTTTGTGCAATTGGGTGGCATGATGCCACTTGTCTTAGTGTTTTATCTATTCATTTGTCCAATCTAAGGCCTTGCTCCATCATTTGTGGAAATTAAGGATTACTGTGATTGACACCTGGAAAAAAAATGAAGTACAAAGAACTCAAATGCACTGTGACATTGAAAAAGCAACACACACACACACACACACACACACATACATACATACATACATATATACATACATACATACACACACATTGTTTTATGAGGCAAATGCTGAGTATATGGCACTGTCTTCTGCCTTGTCAAAAAGAAAAGAGCAAGACAGATCCCAAGCTTAAAAAAATATCTCTAACCTGGTGAACTAGGGAGAAATGAACATAAATTCTTAAACACAGCATCAACATCGTTATAGGTATTATAATACAAGTGATGCTAACAAAGATGAAGCAATAAAGAGTTCTGGTGGGGGGAGACAATCAGAAGTTGCTAGAAGCTAGCAATGGATTTATGTGTAATGAACAGTTTTTGGTAGGCAGAAAAGAGGAGGCATACAGAAAGGAGAGGGACTAGAGGAGGAGAGGACAGACACCACATGCCTATAGAGAGAAAGACTAGTATGGCAGGCAGGTGTGTTTGGAGAGGGAGGGGAAGTGAGAGGAAGCATCAAAGGTAAGTTGACCAACCATCAAGTTTAATGCCATGCATTAAGTGTCAGCACCTGATCAAAGGCCCCGACTCATTGCTGAGAGG
Source organism: Mus pahari (assembly GCF_900095145.1). Taxonomy (NCBI): domain Eukaryota; kingdom Metazoa; phylum Chordata; class Mammalia; order Rodentia; family Muridae; genus Mus; species Mus pahari. The sequence goes on along the minus strand of NC_034596.1, from coordinate 6,853,976 downwards.
GAGGGATGCTTCCTAAGCTATACATATCCTGGGAGCAGAGACACACATTCTAGGGGTCAATTTTGGAGCTGGTGAATGGCATGGGGTTTCCAGTGCTCAGTCCTCTTCAACCACATCCCTTGACATTCTGAACGTTGACTACCCACAACCTCTTCCTTGTTCACTGAACTTTCATGACATGGACTAGCTGATCCTAGCCTCCAGTTTACGTCTAGATTGTTGACTCTGATTGGCTTCTACAGCACCTAGTTCTCTGCCTACAAATGTCAGTGGTAACCTCCACCTGAGTTTGCTAGCCCTGAGTGGAGCTTCCCATTGCATACATACAGACATATTTTGCCTTGGTAATTCTTGCTTCTACAGAATGGTTTTCCTGTAGGCACTTTGTTGTTGTGTAGCACATAGTCTTAATGGTTATCAATGTGATGGATGCTCTAGGACCAGGGAATAAACACACACACACACACACACACACACACACACACACACACCCCAAAACCAAAGACAAAGCAAAAAAAAAATGTTACTATCAAAAGGACTCTGATTTCAATGAGTAATGAAGTTACATGGATCCCAGCTTATGGTTCCAACAGATTTTTCACAAGCCTCTTGATTTCCAAATGAGAAATTTATGATAAGCAGTTAATTAGCTGTTTGAGCAATGGCGAGACACCACAGACACCACAAGGCTCTCCATGCTCTCTAGAGAGGGAGGCCAGCACTGGGGCCTAGAAAATATGCAGCATGGGCTTGAGAACCGAGTGCATATAAATTCAAGTAATGTCCTTTGACTTTTCATTAAGCTGGGCATGTCCCAGTTATCCCTTAGGGACTTCCTTAATGTTATCATGGCAACATACAATTAAGTCAGATTACATTTTTTATATGCAGGAAAAGGTGCAAAGATACCATTCTAAATTATTCATCGACTCACTTTTCACAAAACAACCCCAGATATGACTTTAAGATGTTCAATATTAAAAAATAGCAGATAATTTGATATTGCGAGATGACATAAAGCCGCCTTCCCTCTTTTCCCTGGGAGGACAAAGGACTTAATGGAACTGCACACGTGTGGCTGTGCTTATCACAATTCACCACATTACTCTGATTTATGTGGCAGATTGTGAACTCTTTGAGAATTAACAGAAGTTTCTTCCTCAGGCTGTAATATTCTGATTTCAACATTACAAAACCAGGGAGAGCTCTGAAAAGGATGGAAAAAATAGCTAAATCATCTCTCTCTCTCTCTCTCTCTCTCTCTCTCTCTCTCTCTCTCTCTCTCTCTCAGGTTTGACCTACTTATCATGGCACAGTCACTAAGGACTCATTAAGGAGATTTATTCAATAAAGGCACCTTCAGAATGACATCTGTGAATAGCAGTGAGCCTTGGAGCCCCTCCCCCCTAGTCATTGGAACAAGACCCAGTTGTTTTAAAGGAGGAAAAAAAAATACACTTGCTGAATTACAGAGCTGTCGGCCATCCCTAGGAGCAGGGCTTACTCTTGGGTTATATTCCATCATTCCTTTCTTGTGCTCTCATAGATCTTGCTGGCTATGCCACTTGCAAAGCCCTGGCCACTCCTTATCTGGGCTATTTGTCGGGTTTGTTTCCAGGAAGCAACTCTGAAGGATGAGGTCATGCCTTCTCTAAGATAAAGAACTGATTTTTTACTCATTGCTCTAGAGGTGTAGGCTTCTAGGCTCAGTGTGTTGCTCTTTGAATGCAACCTATTTCTTGTGTGTCAATCTAGATCTGTGTGGACTGCCCTGAGGTGATGTGGGATTGGCAACTGCTCTAGCTATTGCTTCCATCTTGAGAAGCAAAGTCCCTTTAACCCTTACTTAAGCAAGCATATATGAAACTGTGCTGAGTTAGCTTGTTAGCTTGTGAGTTAAGTAATATTTACACCCTTCATAAGCTCTTATATAATAATTACATTTATGGTTCTCTTTCCACCCTCATTGGACTATGTAATTTTATTTCACCAAGTTGTCACCTATTCTTAGTTCTGTCTTGGCATGTGCTCCTACTCTTGTCACAAGATCTTAAAGAGACTTCTAAGAACAACAACATACACAACATTACTATACCAGGATTTCTTCTTCAGGATGCAGTAGATAAGCGTTGTCTCACTTCAGCAGACAGATAATCTCTGATGTGTGGAAAACTGTTGTATCCTTCATCTTCCATTTTCAGTATTATGGCATCACACCTCCAGACAAAGTCTAGTATCTTGTGTTCAGATGTAGTCTTTTTCTTTAAGATTTATTTATTAATTGTATGTATTTGAGTGCAGTGTCACTGTCTTCAGACATCAGACCCCATTACAGATGGTTGTGAGTCACCATGTGGTTGTTGGGATTTGAACTCAGGACCTCTGGCAGAGCAGTCAGTGCTCTCAACCACTGAGCCATCTCTCCAGCCCTCTCCTGGCCTCAGCCTCAGGTTCAGACTCAGGATACTAGCAAAGCTGTGCCCTAAAAAGTCACTTGACTAGGGAGTCACCGATCACGGTTTCTATTATTTCCTCGTATGTATGAAACACATGCGCAGACAAGCTGACGCTGATAAGTAGCCTTCTCTTTCTGAGACTTCTTTCCTGTCTAGAACCGAGGAGTCAGGGTGTGTTTGTTGTGGAAATGAAAGTGGTTCTCTCAGGCTAGGCTTGCCTTCTTTATGAGAACTATTTTCTGTTTTCCCCGTGTCCTTTTTGGTGACATGCTCGTCAGCAACAGGTAAGAAAACTACACCCATCCCGAGCAACATTACTCCAGATGCACCACTCCATCTGCTACGCTCTCCATCACATCCATAAGCCAATGATCTTTGAACATCAAATGCCCTTTCCTAGTTTAAACATGATTTTTAAACATCACATGATATCTCCCAGTTTCAACATGCCCTTGTGATCCACATCACTTAGAGAATGAAGTCTCTCTGTAAGTGACTAGCTCTCTTTCACTCTGTTTTCTCTAAAATATGTTCTCAATATCCTTTCTAGCTACCATGTAACCACAAATAGACCTCAAACTATAGCCAATTGGCAGTACTCATAACCCATCATTGTACCATCAGCTTTTCTCAGGTTATGATTTCTTTAGATACCCCCAAACCGAAGTGATTCACTTCTCAAACAGGCACTAAAAGTGCTTTTAGATTCTGACTATTGGTCACACACATTCTTTCTTACTTTTGGATAACATTGTCTCACTTCTATATTCAAGGCCCTGAAAGTTGTTGAGTCAGAGTACCCCTCTCTCTTTAACATTATCAGCTCTGTAAAGCAAGTTGTCCTCAGATATATCTTAGTCTTGAGATACATATACCCGGCTTCCTACTAAACATTCCCACTCGCTGGGAATTCCACAGACAAATTCTCCACTTTAACACAGACAGACCTGAACTCCTAAGCCCAACCGAGAGAATGGCTTCACCATGTCCGCTTGCCCAAGTGAATAACATGGGCAACAGTATTGGCCATCCTTGTCACATTTGTTTGTTTGTTTTTTTTCTGACTCCAATTCTTATGACATTTAACCTATCCTATTTCATTTGCCTCCCAAGTACTTCATTTTATAATTTAGATGAGTGGTTTCTCTCAAAGTCTTATATGTTACAGCCTCGAATGTCAGCTTGTGGAGACATTAGGAATTGCAGATTATTTGTAGGTAGGGCCAGGTAGAAGTTATATCACTAGAGATCTGCCCTTGAAGGGCATGCTAGGTCTCTGGTGTCTTTCCTCCCTTTTTCTGTTTATTGTCTACCATGTTATTTTTCCTTACCCTGGGCCCAAAGTGAATAGAGCCTAGTGACCATAGACCTCTGAATCCAGGAGCTAAAATAAGCCTTTGTTATTTTTTAAATGTCTTTTTAAAATCTCATATTTTGCATGGTGATGAAAATCTTACCAGCAAACTTCTCAAATCTAAAAAATTCACTCCATTTCTTGATAATTGCCCGAAGCCAAAAAAATCATTATTTGCCATTCAGGTTATATCTTTAAGCAAATTGAACTACCAAACTTCAATGCTTATTCCACCCACCAAAAACTCTCTTTCTTTCTTTTTATAAAACTCGTAATATAAATATATTACAAAACCATTTAATAATCTCTACCACAACTCAAAAGATATCAGTTACTTAAATGCTGTGTGTTTACCGTACAACCCAGAAAAATATAAAGACTCATTCATCATTGTAAAGTAGATCCATGCAGCATCCATGTGTTTTCAGGGGTTCTAGTCAGTTATGATAGAGAAATATTTTAAATTATTTTATTAGATATTTTCTTCATTTACATTTCAAATGCTATCCCTAATGTCCCCATACCCTCTCCCCGCCCTGCTCCCCTGCCCACTCACTCCCACTTCTTGGCCCTGGCATTCCCCTCTATGGGGCATATAAAGTTTGCAAGACCAAGGGGCCTCTCTTCCCAATGATGGCTGAGTATGCCATCTTCTGCTACATATGCAGCTAAAGACATGAGCTCTGGGGGTACTGGTTAGTTCATATTGTTGTTCCACCTATAGGGTTGCAGACCCCTTCAACATCTTGGGTACTTTCTCTAGCTCCTCCATTGGGGNCCCTGTGTTCCATCCAATAGTTGACTGTGTGCTTCCATTTCTGTGTTTGCCAGGTACTGGCATAGCCTCACAAGAGGCCACTATATCAGGGTCCCTTCAGCAGAATCTTTCTGGCATGTGCAATATTGTCTGGGTTTAATGGCTGATGATGGGATGCATCCCCGGGTGGGGTAGTCTCTGGATAGTCCATCCTTTCACCTTAGTTTCAGACTTTGTCTCTGTTACTCCTTTCATGGGTATTTTGTTCCCTATTCTAGGGAGGAATGAAGTATCCACANGTTGGTCTTCCTTCTTTTTGGTTTTCTTGTGTTTTGCAAATTGTATCTTGGGTATTCTAAATTTCTGGGCTAATATCCACTTATCAGTGAGTGCATATCTAGTGACTTCTTTTGTGATGGGGTTACCTACTAAGGATGATATCCTCCAGATACATCCATTTGCCCAAGAATTTCATAAATTCATTGTTTTTAATAGCTGAGTAGTACTCCATTGTGTAAATACACCACATTTTCTGTATCCATTCCTCTATTTAGGGACATCTGGGTTCTTTCCAGCTTCTGGCTATTATAAATACAGCCGCTATTAACATAGTGGAGCATGTGTCTTTATTACCAGTTGAAACATCTTCTGGGTATATGCCCAGAAGAGGTATTTTTGGATCTTCCAGTAGTACTATGTCCTATGTCCAATTTTCTGAGGAACCACCAGACTGATTTCCAGAGTGATTGTACAAGCTTGCAATCCCACCAGCAATGGAGGAGTGTTCCTCTTTGTCCACATCCTCGCCAGCATCTGCTGTCACCTGAATTTTTGATCTTAGCCATTCTGAATGGTGTGAGATGGAATCTCAGGGTTGTTTTGATTTTCATTTCCCTGATGATTAAGGATGTTGGACATTTTTTTCAGGTGTTTCTCAGCCATTTTGTATTCCTCAGTTGAGAATTCTTTGTTTAGTTCTGTATCCCATTTTTTAATCGGGTTATTTGAGTTGACAGAGAAATTTTTAAAAATGAGATAAAACATATCTGTAACAATTTAACAATTCCAATATATCAGTAAGTATTTGTTCAGAGTATGTCCATAATATTCATAGAACCTATCAATATCTTATTGTACGGACCAAATTTAGAAAATTAAGCAGTGAACCCTGTATTTAAATGAATTTAGAATCGGCCCCCTTGGCAGCTCTTTCATGATACAGTGCTGGGCAGTGCTGTAGAGAGCACCCAGGCATTAACAAAGGGCAGCTGCCAAAAAGCCTTGCTCGGCTTCAGTCACACTCATTGATTGATCTTGGAAAAGGACAAGTGCTCATTTTAAAATCAACATAGGACTATAGCAGATATTTTAAAAATATTTTAATGTGTGTGAATCTTATGACTGCAGGTATGTCTGTGTGCCATAGGAATGCCTGGTTATCTGGTATTCATGGGGGTCAGAAGAAGGCATTGGCTCTGCCTGGGAATAGAATTACAGATAATTATGAGCCACCATGTGCACGGTGGGAACTGAACCTGCCTCCTCTGGAAGAACAGACAGTGCTCTTAACCATCGAGTCTTAACCATCGAGTCAGCTCTCCAATCCCTCAAACAACTTCTTAACTCCTACAGTTAAAACAAGCTTTAAAAACTGGAAATCTGGTCATGTTCAGAAAACTCCCCTGCTCAGAAAAACAGTCCTACGATAGAATCTAAACAAATGGTTCATGCAGGCTTTGCTTTCAGACTTTTTCATACCTCATCAGTAATATATTTTACAATTTCTTTATTTTGTTCTTTCTGTTTAAGCTGTTCTAAAACTCATTCCTGTCTTTAGATATGCAAGGCTCAATGCTCACTCCCTTTGTCCCCTCTAAGAGTATAAAACCTGCTCCTGACTCCGTGCTCACATTTTGCCCTCTTGGCTCCTCTTTTTACATTTCACTTTCAGATGTGAGCTTTCATACCTCCTAAAGACTACCACCAAATGTTTGACCTCACAAAGACTGGAGTGGGTGCTTACCAATATCTTACTAGAGTATTTTTTGCTTTCCTTATCCCACCACCACATTAAGCCCACTGTCTGAATGTTCTGTCTCCTTCACCGGCTACAGCATAGTCTTTAAGACCTGGGTGTCTAAGGAATTCTTTTCCAAAAGGTACATGGTTCCCTGACTAGTTGTAAACCTTCACAAAGCTTAGACTTGTCTCATACAAATATGAAAAGCAACAGAACTTAGTGCATAGAAGATACATCACGAAGTATTCTTTGGACTTATTTGAAAAGAAAACAGCTATATCTTATTTTTCTGAAGAGTTTGCAACATAGACATGCTATTAAATAAAGAGATTTTTGAGGCTTTTAGTTGCCCATTCTTTTAGATTGATAGTGTCTTGAGGGTGAGTAAGGGTTAATAGCTATTTAAAAAGGACTCAGAGAAAGGAGGAAAGAACCTGTCTGTGTTCATGATGACATTAATTTATGAGGAAGGGTTGGAGGAGCAAGCCAATCAAATACTGGTTGCCAAATGAACATATATCACACAATTTACGAGGCAGTCAGAAGTGTTATTAAATTGGAGAACAGACAGCCTTCTTAATTCATCCTCATGACAGTGATTGTAATGACTCTCAGAACCTGATTTAACCCAAGTTCATTATTTGAAGGCTTTTCATTTTTTAATGTTACATTTATTGAATTTTATGGAAGGCCTGGTTGAAATGCATACAGTTAAAACCTACAAAAAAATTTGCCAAAATAATGGGCCCACCTTCTTTCTGCACTTGGGTTTCTGGCTCCCCATCTGCATCTGTGGAAGGCATGCAGAGATACTGGTGTTGAAAATTTTAATCCGGCAAGTATAAAGTGAGTACATGGGCTGAAGGCAACACTGCACCATGGCAACCAAAATATTTGCTTATAATATGAGATTTGTTTCCATGAACAGCAACTATTACATTTTTCTTTAATGATGTTTCTGTAGCAATGTTAAGAATAATACTGCTCATTGTAAGTTCTCTAATTGAACTGTCATTCATATATTTTTAAAGGAACTTGTTGTTTAAGAAATAAATAGTCTTGATGTATTTTCACTTTTCTCTATAAAACAAAATAATCTCAAGATTTTACCAGAGCAGTACTTGCCTTCCTTTCCTTTTTCTTTGGGATTATTTTCTGTGTGTGTGCCACTCATCTCTCCAACTGGACAGAAAGCTTAATAGAGCTTGGGTGGAACTCATATAACTCGGAGAGTAATCTCTCTTCCCATCTTTCTCACCTGTTCCCTTTACTCTGTAATCTCATATTCATGGGCAGGCAGGTTCAATATGCATCCCCCAGGCTGTATGCTGCATGTGTTCAAGGATAACTTTGAATGAATCTAAACTCCAAGCAGTACATTTATTTTCAACATTGTGATGGAATGGTGAGCTACTTCAGCTGATAAGGTTACGTGCTATCAACCTGATGCCCTGAGTCCAGTCCTTGAGATCCACCAGGAAGGAAAGACAAGACTCCTACCACTACCAACTCAACCTTTGCTTGCCATGCGTGGGCTGAGGAGACACATATGTAACAAGTAACTGTAATTAATTTCTTTAAATTATGGTTCTTTTGGTGATTGTTTTGTAATTCAGTTGAGCATTTCTTGAGCATGAACTTTGTTCATAACAACCTCATGTTACAGTATCAAAAGTCTGGATATCTATTACCTGCCTTTGTAGTGACAGTAAGTTAATCCACTCTACACTCCGTGCTACCAGACCAAATGTTTTGGATCCATGAATGAAAGACACACACAGACACACACGCACACGCACACACTTGCACACACACATGAACACATCCACATCCACATGCAGCCCTCTATTTTAATATGCCCTAAATAGCACTTAAATGAGTGGACAGTTCCAAACCTCCCCAGGCCGGTAGCCCTTGTGGGCCATGACCCCTCGACTCTTACATCTTGGCAGTGTCTCTGTCTTTCTGTCCAATACTTCTCAGGTCAGGCCCTTCTCCCCCCCAGAGTTCCTTGCCTGGGAACCTCAAAATCCTGCCTCTGTCTTCCTGCACAGCCATTGGCTCCCAGCAACTTTGTTTAAGGATTATAACCAGCTGGGGTGAGGACTGTCAGTTTCTCACATGCAGACATGCAATTTCCATGTCAAATGAAAGCCATGAAAACAATACCATCTCTGCTTCCATTGTTTACTCTTAATGAGATGGGATGCTTTGTAGTTGTAATATTCATATATGGCTTTCAAACAAGCCACCAAACCACCAGCTCTAGGCACAAATGATGTCCAGTAACTTTTGTGAAATGAGAAAAAAAAAATAAACCAAACCTTTCGTTTATTCTTTAAAATGCCTTGGCTTTTAGGACCCATTGATTCCTAGTTCTCATTAAGGACTGACTCAGAGGAGGATTAGCTATGATGATTTTTTTTTTTAATTTGGAGCTGTTCTGTCCAGGATGTTGCCATGCTTGTGTGAATCTCATGAGGCTGGAGGCAGATCTGCCAGAGTGAGTGACAGTGAGAACAGTATTTCAGTGTGAGCTCTTCCATGGCCTCAGGTTTCAGAGCATCTGGCTCCCATGGTGACAGCCATTCCCTCTGTAGTGGCAGTTATCATCCACTGTGCTGGAGTAGCTTTTGGTCCTTAAAGGAAATCTTTGCATATGTCCATTACTTAAAGCCAGCACTCCATCAGACCATCATTTAACTTGCATCTGAATGTATGCCAGTTTATCCTCTTGTGGAATCTACTAGACTTAGAAAAGAAAGAAGAGTAAAAAGGGTGAGAAACATTCCTAAATGGTGATGTTTGATTCATCTTTGAACAGTGAATAAGCAATGCTAACATAACCAAGGCTACAAAGTTATTTGGAGGAGGAAACAAGTAATTCAAACTAAGATGTAGAGAATGAGAAATAATAGATTACATGGAAAATTATGTGGCTGGAATTAGAGGTAAAGAGTGAATGATAAATCATTGATTTTTAGGTAGATTTAAAATCCACAGACAATAATTTGATGTCCTTGAAGAGACATTGGAAAGTTTTATGTGACTGTGAATGATTTGATCATGGTCTTCAGTTTTGAAATGTCACTCATGCTGGGAGCAATGTGGAGTGTGTACTTGAGGGAACTCATTAACAAATTGATACACAAGTGACACCAGGAGCTGATCTATTGTTTTGGATTTTCTTCACCCTGAGCTGCTTGTACCCCAGAATGTCTGTCCCAGTAATTTGAGCTGGAAGGAAAATGTACAGATAGACTTCTGCTATCATCTCTAAATAGACTTCCTTATAAGGAACCCCTTGTGGGTCTCCATTCTTACTAATAGGAGTAGTCATGGATCATTTATAAAATTTGATCATTATTTAACTTCACGTCATCTATAGACCCATGACCTATATTCCTTTTAGAATTTTAGAATGTTGGATTAGTATATTTCCCAGCATTAAGGTTTCTCCAAATGTACCCTTGTTGACATTTGGAACCTCCTGGAATGTTTCCTTCAACAGGGAGTACCCTGCACTTTGTGGATGAACTTTCTACATTTTAATAATAGTACTTCTAAAATCTGTTTGCACTGTTGACTGTCTGTGGTTCTCTGTGCATTTTTCATTCTGTTTTTGTTTTCTTAAGTCTTACACAGAAGGGCAGAGTAACACAAGCTCTTCACAGTCAGCATTCATGTATCAGTCAACTGTATTTGACAATGCACATTCTCCATACCTGTAACTATGCCCTAGGTGTCAAGATTTTTCAACTCTCTTCTATTTTCACCTTGCTGCAGACATTTTTGTTTTATTGTATTAGCACATTGTGTACTGACTTTAGTTATGACAATGAAGAGTCTTATAACCAGGTATCTAGTAGGGGTTAATTAACTATCTGGGATGCAATTTAAATCTATGAAAGAAAGAAACACAGACAAGAAATGCAAAGGAGGGATTTGTGGCCAGTACTCTCTAACTACAGATAGATCGTTTCCATTTGGTAAGGAGCTGCCTGCAGCTCCAGACTGCAGTTATCTGCACTTTAATCAGAAACCCCCACTGTGAAAGCTTAAGGGGTGCTTCTGATGAGTGTGGCTTGGGCTGCAGCATCTTCCCTTGGAGCCCATCACCATGGCTGTGGTCATGGAGGTGCAGCCTTGGGTGATATTTTTGTCTGAAGTTTTCCTGAAGTCAGTTGGGGAACTGAATGGAAAGGCACCCATGTGTTTTGGAGCGCTCTTAAAAAATCTGGAGAGGGAGTGCAGCAGGTTTCCCCAAAACGATGATTGTTGCTTCTAGAAAATGAGGGAAAGGATACTGAGTAGGCAAAATTAATGGCTATCTCCCATGAAAACCGAGGAAGAAAAAGAGGTAGGAAGAATGACTACAGTCAAGGCACACATCTTTACACTTCCGAGATAAGCAAGTCTTTGGAAGAGCCAGCCTCATGTCAGTGCCAGATGTCTATCCCTTTCAAGGCTTTTACTAACTTCCTGAAGGATGGCATCTTAAAATTCCTGTGGTGTGTTTCCTGAACATCTTGTGTAAAATAGGCCAGTAGGGTACCATGGCTTCTAACATTAATTGATCACAGGATAATGGCATTGTCTGCCTCTGATTAACACTCACCAAATAATGCCCCTTTGAATTATGGGAATGCAGAAGATTCTGAGTACTGTCCTCTGGACAGAGTATGGGAGGGTATATCAAAAACAGCCTGACTCTGGGTCCTTGGATTTTCATATACCCTGAAAAAAATCCACAAAACTTTCCTTGATTGAATTTCATCTTAATGCACCCAGAATTTGACCTTATAATTGAATGGCCACTTCAAGAAAATCTTAATAAGCAATTCCATCCCAAATATTCCCTTAATGTGATGTTTTGAAAAGTTGTTTCAGCTCCTTTAAGCAAAACGTCTGCCTGTACTTTATCGTAATGATTTTCTCAATACCTCATCTCCCCGGAGCATTCGTGCATTGTAAGTACCTTCTGTTTGCTGCTTAAGCTATTTATTAATCACATTCTTTCCTAGGCAGCCCTAACCAGGAGAAATGACAATTTTTAGGCACTTCTCAGTTACCTACTATAAATTGGCCCAATTACTATATGATCTTCTCGATGATTCCTTGGGGTGTTTCACCCACTTCAACACTGTAATTGGTTTGCTAAAAAGAAAAAAAGGGGGTTCTAATGCTTTGCTATGGGGTTTTGCTGGAGCCTAAGTTTTCTCTTCAGTAGCTCAATGAGTTTGGGGTATATATCATTATTTCAGCAATCACATTTAATGAGGACGTAAGTGTGTACCACATTTTAGTGAGAACATACAGTTTTCCAATATATTCATAAACTTAGAAATTGAGAGTTTCAATGCAGAATGAGCTATGGAGTTGAAAAATCTGAATTCAGTAACCATTCCCTGAATATTTGGAAAATAACCCTGCACATCTAAGGCACTTGGGTATCATTTTCTTCATCTCTCCAGAGCATCTTCCTAGACAGCTAGCTGCTTTCCCAGTATCTTTCCCTCCTCCCCTAAAGGAGAAATCCTTGGTTAGACTCATTGTGTGCAGCAGGGAACTCTGTGTGATTGTGAGATGCACAGATTAGACACTTGGAGGCGTGTGGGTAGAGAGAGGAGGTCAGCTTCCTCCAGCAGGGGCTTCTTGGGTTGTGTCACAGGAACTTTAGAAATGAGAACAATAAGCCTTGTAGCTTTAGAATAAATATATATATTCTAAACCATGGGATTACTTTCTGAAAGGCGAATTTTACATTAAATATGGCCCTGGGTGAGAGTTTAAGGAAATCTTCAGTTTTCTTCAGACTTAGTACAGGGTTTCTTTCTAGAAAGTCATTTCTGAACTCCTACTCCTTGACCTAGTGACTCTCCTGTAAGTTCTCACAATTCCATGCTTCCCAGTGTCTGTGACACTGCATAAAAAGGATCCAGTTATGACTGGCTACATTCCCAAGGCAGATCCTCTATCTCATTACCTTGTGTTTGGCTCAGGGCCTGGCGTATTAGGCACTTGGTACATAATTGTGGAATCTAATGTGATTAGATCAGGCTTAGCATCCTGGGAACCTTTTCTGCAGAAACACAATGTGACATTCTTAATTACATACTACATGTATAAGAATATGTGGGATTTCCCTGTGCATCTTTGGTTTGGGATGCTAAATATAGGAAGGAGGCACAACTTGGGGATATGTGGACCCAGCCTGTTGCAGTAAGCCTGATGGGAGGTGTAGGAATATGCAATGGATACTTGATTGCTGAAAGATCTCCTCTGTGAAATCAAGGGAATGGACTAATGGGTGGGAACCCTCCAAAAAAGGGGAAACCCTTCTTTTTAGCTATCAGGGACACTGGTGGCCCTTTTTGGCCCCTGAACACTTTGTTTTATAGCCAATTTCTTTGTGTATATTATGTTATTAATATTTGAATATTAGAGAATTGGTACCATGGTCATTGAGTCCTTTATTAAATAATATGGCTCCCAGGTACTGTTATATAATTGTGAATGGATTATTAGCTAACCCCTAAGGCCAAACACGGGGGATAGAATTTCAAACATTTTGTTGAATTTGTCTGTTTAATTGACCTCATCTATTAAATTATCATGTCATCTTCCACTGCCATACATTTAATTATGTGTCATAGTAGGGCTTAAATAACAAGCAATGTTTATGTCTCCAAGTCTTTAACTATTGCTAGTAGAACTCTCAGGGAATTGAGCCTGTATTAAAATAGCAAATATAAAAATCATAAACTACATAAAACCAATGCCATGTCAATCTTACCAATACATAAAAGTACCTATGAATAATATTTTATTAAACTTAAAAACATGCATAAATTTCTCTATGGGACTCAAGTATATTAGTAATAAACACACTTTTAAAATTCATCTATGGGACAGCTACAAAATTTAGCATAAACTAAGTAAACACTTCTATTTAAAGTGCATATTTAAAAACAGGAGGAATTAATAAGTTTACTCTGTGATACAACGGGGACAGTTACAGTGATGTAGTCATTGGTCACAAGTAATCTCCAGGTACTTTCTGATTTGTATGTATATATAGTTATAAAATTGTGGAGCCTGGGAAAGCCCCAAATCTACAATTTGTGAGCTAGATACCAAGGGGAGTCAGCTACAGTGGTCTGTGAAATACTTGCAAAATAGAGAAGAGATGATATAAGAGCCAGTTTGAGATTGAGTTTGTAAATAAAATGGAGAATAGGAATACGTTATGAGAGAGAAGAAGAAGAAGGAGGAGGAGGAGGAGGAGGAGGAGGAGAAGAAGAAGAAGAAGAAGAAGAAGAAGAAGAAGAAGAAGAAGAAGAAGAAGAAGAAGAAGAAGAAGAAGAAGAAGAAGAAGAAGGAAGAAGAAGGAAGAAGAAGAAAGAAGAAGAAAGAAGAAGAAAAGAAGAAGAAGAAGAAGAAGAAGAAGAAGAAGAAGAAGAAGAAGAAGAAGAAGAAGAAAGAGAGAGAGAGAGACAGAGAGAGAGACAGAGAGACAGAGATAGATATAGACAGAGATAGAGCAGGAGGGAGAGAGGACATGCTTTTGTTTTATTCATGCCTTGACCTTTTGGATGGGACCCACATGCATTGGAGTAAACCATCTGCTTTGTTCATTCAATCCAAATGCTAATACCACCCAGAAACATCATCATAGACACAACCCCAAAACAACATTGGACCATATAGATGGACATTTCCTGACCCTGTCAAGCTGGCATACAAGATTAGCTACCATAGCTGCTATATTCTGGTATATTCCAGTAAATGTGCAGTACCTACCTAACTTTGTAGTAGTAGGTAAGTAGTGTATATAACCGATATTATAAAGCTGTAGAATAACAACTCTTGGACGGGACATAAGATATGCAGCATAAATGTATACTTATTAGTATGTATTTTTGTGCCTCATATTTTATATCTAAAGTAATTATAGATATCAGCACATGATTGTAATAAAATTTACTTGAGAGACAGATGAATTGATATTAGAAGAAGGTATTTGATTCCCACTTCAAAGTATTGTTTTTTTCTAAGACAACAAATTCAGACTTATCAAATGGAACCAGAATCTATGACAGTCACCTCATGCTGTGTTCCTGATCAACTCATGGTCACCTTGGGTCATCATGTTTCTGCATTTCTTACATATAAATTCAGAAGGTGAGGTACAAGTATATTTATAGATAAAGTCTTCTGGAAATCTACTCCCTCTTCTTCCTTATCTGATATTACACAGACTTTATGATATGGGACATAGGACAAACTTTTTAGTTGGAGTGTTGAGGTTTTAAAGACACACACACACACACACACACACACACACACACACACATATATACACACACACTCCACATCACATATATGTAATACTAATAAATGAAGGTTCAAAAAGAATTGTGTAAAGAGTGTGATTAATTTTTGTATTATTCCATTTTAAATACTTCTCAAAGACATGCTTTTAGATGACTCAAGTGAGGTAATGGTGTTTATATGACAAGGTTCTTAACAAAAAGTTCCTCTAGGATGTGAGGAAGAAAGCCTGAGATCCTAGGGTTGTATTCTCATCCAAGAGAGTATGCTACTTGAATTTGGGTACCCAGAGCTGTGGGGATATGCAAAACATACAGAACAAGCATGGCATCTCTGTGAAGCATCAATTTTGACTAGCAATTTCGGGGAAAACTGATTTGATACAAAGCCAACCAGATGCATCACAGAGTAGAATACAAAATCTGCAGAAATTTAAAAGAATCTCAGGCTACTTTAAGAGACATTTCATGCCTGTGGTCAGCTGCTAGGGCTTACATCCTATCCCCCTGGGACTATTGTATAACCTGTTCTGTAATTAAAGCTATTTTAGGTAGGAGTTTTGGGATGCTCTGAGGAAGAACATTTTTTAAGATAAGAAACCTAATTGCTAAGCACAACCATTTCCTTGATTTGCGTATTAGACAATGGACCTGACCTGCCTTTACCTCAGCTCCCTCATCCTTAAAGATGAAGAATTTATGTAGACTCTTTAGGATGAATGATAATCCTTTGATGATCTCTCCATTACTGGTTCTTTAATTCTCGTTGTCCTTGAGAATCGTGGGGTGGGACAGTACTTTGGGTATGGTTTGTATGTCAGTTGCCCTGAACTGAGGCTTTAGTCTCTTTATCCCACTGCAAATACTTCCTGATTGTTGGTACAGAGCCTTCCTCTATCTGTCCTTATTAGAAAGAGTGATGGTAACTCCTCCGCAGGTGACAGACTCCACTCAGGCTGGTGGGGGGTAGTGGTGACTGTGGAATCACACACCTTATTAAACATAACCCATGACAGATTGAAGTGCTGCGAACACTTGTTAAATGGTTTGGCAAAAACACAATTCTTTTTGCCAAGTAAAGACTGAAAGTGACACATCTCAAGTTTTCAACAGAACAGTTTTATACCAAGGGAGTAGCTGATTTGGATATTTGAAAAGTATCATATCATTGACAGTTTTTTTTTCTCCCTGTATTTGCATTAAAAGTAGGCTCTTTTCAGAATTTTAAGGTTTTTATTTTGTTTGGGGAAAACTGAATTTGAATGAAAAAATGAAGTAAATGTAACCATAGGACATTGCCTCCTTGGTGGCCAGCATCTCATTGTGAATGTAATGGGCATTGTCTCTGAGATATAGAATTCTAAGGGACCTGGTGGGGTCAACATTGCATGAGAGTTTAAAGACAAGCTACTGACTTCCCATTTGTATCTATCCCAGTGGGGTTCTTCTGTAAGGGATTCAGTCTTTCCAAAGAGGTTGGTTTTGAGGCTGGAGAGTTATCTCCTGGAAGAGCATTTGCTGCTTTTGAAGGTAACTGTTGAGTTTGGATCCTAGCCTCTGTGTCAGGTAGTTCACAAATGCTTGTAACTCCAGTTCCAGATAGTCTGACCCCTTCTTCTGGCATCAATGAACATGATCATACACACATGCCCAGATACACATTGATGCTGTGTCAGTCAGTGTTCTATTTCTGTGAAGAGACACCACAACCATGGCATCTCTTGTAAAAAGAAAGCATTCAATTGGGTCTTGCTTACAGTTTCATAGGTTTAGTCCATTATCATCATGGTGGGGATCATGGCACACAGGCAAGCATGGAACTGGAGATAGAGCTGTGAGTTCTACATCAGGATCTGCAGGCAGTAGGAAGAGAGACTGGGCCTGGTATGGACTTTTGAAACCTCAAAACCAACCCCCAGTGACATACTTCCTTTGGTGAGGCCACACTTACTTCAGCAGGTCCACACCTCCTGATTCTCAAGTAGTGCTATTCCTGGCTACTAAGCATTTAAATATATGAGCCCAAGGGTACCATTCTTATTCAAATGACCACAGTCACATGTGCACATGAAATAGTTTTTAAAAGGATAGATATTTAAGACTGTGGTGTATATTCAGGGCTAAATAATAATATAGCACTATGTCCAAGTGTTTTCCTCCATGATCCAAGGAAATGACTGAGAGCCTATGAATTTATTCATTGGTTTACCCAATAGATGTTTTGAGGACTTCCTAAATGTCTGACAGTAAGGGATCTGAAAACCTATTTTTTTACTTTTACTCTTAAGAGATAATCTAACCATATTTATTGGTATCTAATGGTTTGAATGTCAAAGGATGTTCTTTTTTCCAGTGTGTGTTTTTCTACCTGACAGTCCAGAACAATGGATCACTTTATGGTATAACAACTGTTATGGTATCGTAGATACATGGGGCAACCTAAACAATTAGGGTCTAACAGCCATTTTCTACCTGTGGTTTGAGACCCCTTTGGGAGTTGAATGACCCTTTCACAGTGGTCGCATATCAGATATCCTACATATCAGACATTTACATTATGAGTTATAACAGTAGCAAAATTACAGTTATGAAGTAGCAACAAAATATTTTTACCACAACATGAGGAAGTGTATTAAAGGGTCCTAGCATTAGGAAGATTAAGAACCACTATATTAAACTGAACCCAACTGCTGTTCCTGCTACGTGGAGTCTGCTGCACTATAGGATCAACTGAATCAGATAAGTCCATTGAAGAATTTTGCATTGACTTAAGGATTGTGGGTATTTCTCAGTAAACTCCATATTCCACGGAGGCTGTTATGACACCCTATACTTCCTTTATGATAGCAATTACAAAATTGAACTGCAATTTCTATTAAATATCCTGTTATACATGCCAGCTAATAGCTCTAGGAAGGAGGAGATAGTGTTCCCCTTCTTTGTTACCATATTCCAATAGTTTAAGTGTATTTCTTTCTAAGTATCTACAGAATATAAGAGGAGGGCAGAATTATCCACTGACATTCAAAACACTGTCCTTGATTCTATAATATTTTACAAAGTCAGTGTAGATGTAAGGGAGTAGAGGGTCACCTTGGATCTTGGCAATGTCTACTAGGCTACTTCCTAGTATAAAATACTCCAAGAATACTTAAAATTACTTAAAATGATGATGGAAAAAGACAATAAATAAATCGAGATATGCTTTCCTTTTTGATAAATAACAATCTAATGGCATTTTTACCATTCCAGTGAAAAAACATCAGACTGTTAGTCATTAATCAAATTCTAGAGTAACAATCAAGATAGCAGTTTTGTATTGTTTCTCTTCCAGTTTCACAGCTTTCATTAGGCAGCGGTAGGTTTTTATAGGATGAGAAGAAATATTGAACATACAAAAAAAAAAAAAACCCCACATTTCTTCTAATAAATTCTTACTTAGGCTTGTGTGTTATTTTTAAATAGAACAGCATCGTCATCTTCCTGTGGGAGAAAAAGGGAAATGTATGGTCAAAACAACTAACTTTGCCTTCAGCAATTTCTTGTTTCTCATGAAAACATAAACAATTCAGTTTAGACAGTTCTGTCTATAAATACTGACTGGTTAAAGTAAAATATATGGCGCATACATTTTAATGGGTGATTCACTGACAATTGGCATAGAAAACGATAGCTAAAACTGGGAAGATAATGAAAATCTCGAGGAAGGATTTTTGAACCATAGCACACTTGTCTACTTGTCTGTTGATTGTTGACTCTCATCCTCCATGTACAAAGCCCGAAGGATGTGAAGCTAAATAGACAGATCTGCCTTTGAAAGGATTTTCTCTCTCTCTCTCTCTCTCTCTCTCTCTCTCTCTCTCTCTCTCTCTCACACACACACACACACACACACACACACACACACACACGGAATGATGGTGTTCTGTGCTCAGAAATAGTTTGAGCTGAATGTTGAGGATGAGTTAAGAAGCTAACCAAACATGATAGGCGTTGGCAGTCTGAGCCAGGTCTTCAACTGAGTTAGAAGTTCACCGCTAGGGAAGCCAGGACAGGATTTCTTAATAAGCAAAACATGTGCAGACATGAAGGAATAAGGAGGTTGGTGCACAGAGGGATGGAAAGGAACTGGTTATGATCAGGAAGCAGTAAATCTGTATGTAGAGTCCAGTTTATACGAGTTTGGAAGATGGGGTGAGAAGGACAGTTTGTTCCAGTCTTGGAAGGATCCAGAAAACCAAGGAAGTGGGCAGGTGGCAGGAACAAACAATGAAACCTGCCATGTACAATAACATTAATTACACTAATCCTGATTAATGTAGCAATACTTTTTATATTGTTAAAACAATACATGTAAATTACCTACATGAATTTAACTGACTCAGAGTTCAGAAAATGGATTCTTCAAGGAATTCTGTTATCTTAAGGTTAAATAAGAAAAATAAAAAAAAGGAGACACCCAGACAGAATACTTTCAAGAGAGACAGATCTCTCTCTCTCTTTTTAAGATATTTTCTTCATTTATATTTCTTTTTTATTATTTTCTTCATTTACATTTCAAATGCTATCCCCTTTCCCAATTTCCTCTCCGACAGCCCCCTGTACCCTTCCCCAGCCCTGTTCCCCAACCCACCCACTCCTGCTTCCTGCCCCTGGCATTCCCCTATACGGGGGCATATAATCTTCATAAGACCAAGGGCCTCTCCTCCCATTGATGGCCAACTAGGCCATCTTCTGCTACATATGCAGCTATAGACACAAGCTCTGGGGGTACTGGTTAGTTCATATTGTTGTTCCTCCTATAGGGTTGCAGACTCATTGGGTACTTTCTCTAGCTCCTTCATTGGGGGCTGTGTGTTCCATCACATAGATGACTGTGAGCATCTACTTTTGTATTTGTCAGGCACTGGCATAGCCTTACAAGAGATAACTATATCAGGGTCCTGTCAGCAAAATCTTGTTGGCATATGCAATAGTGTCTGGGTTTGATGGTTGTTTATGGGATGGATCCCCGGGTAGGGCAGTCTCTGGGTGGTCATTCCTTCCATCTCAGATCCGAACTTTGGAGAGACAGATCTCTTATAGGAAACAACAAATGGTGACTGAAGAGATGGGGAAGGGAAGGGTTAAGGAAAGAATTGGTGACCAGGGAGAGGAAGGAAAGAGAAGGCATGGGGAGGAATGAAGGGGAGAAGGGATGAGAAGTGGAACAATACCAGACTGAAAGCAGTTGAGTTTGACAGCTGAGAGGCTTGGATGAGATTAACCTTGAGCAGGAAGGAGATATCTGAATCAAGCAAGGATTTGCCTTCAGTCTCAAGATAGGGGATGCTTCTGAAAATTCCAAACCAGGGAGGTAAAATGATCAGTTTTTCAGTTCTAAAGGTCCAGAGGTCCATTTTCTAGCTCATTAATTGGTGTAGAAGAGAACAATGGATTCTTCTTTGTTGCTTTTTGTTTTGTTTTGTTTTGTTTTAGTTTTAATTTTTTAGAGACAGAGTTTCTCTGTGTAACAATGGCTGACCCAGAACTTACTCTATAGACTAGGCTGGTTTCAATGTCAGAGATCTGCCTTTATGTCCTGAGTGCTGGGATTGAAGACATACCACTCCTGCTTGGCTGAATAAGGGAATCTTAAACTGAGATGCATATTGGCCAATGAGTTGAGGCCATTCATGTCATGGGGGGGAGGGATTAAGGGAAGACCATAGCATTGAAGTGAGAGAGAGAGAGAGAGAGAGAGAGAGAGAGAGAGAGAGAAAGAAGAAGAAGAAGAAGAAGAAGAAGAAGAAGAAGAAGAAGAAGAAGAAGAAGAAGAAGAAGAAGAAGAAGAAGAAGAAGAAGGAGGAGGAGGAGGNGAGGAAGAGGAGGAGGAGGAGGAGGGGGAGGGGGAGGGGAGGGGGGAAGAAGATGAAGACAAAGATGAAGACGAAGACGAAGAAGAAGAACTAAGCTTAAAAGGAATAGAAGACATCATAGTCAAAAGTTCCATGGGCTTGGTGATTGGCTGTGTGTGGGAGGTACAAGAGGATCACTGCTGGGCAATGTGGTACTCAGAGGCAATGTCTGATTTATGTTTCATTTTGGAAGTGGAGTGTTTATTGGCAGTAATAGTTTTATGATATGAAGTCAAAACAAATAGCTAAGAAGGTATCTAGATGAGTGTGTGTGTGTGTGTGTGTGTGTGTGTGTGTGTGTGTATGTATGTATGTATGCATGTATGTGGTGGGGGAGTTGGGAGATCATTTACCTGGGTCTAGGAACCCTATGTATAGGGAAAAGAGCTGTGGAAAAAAAAAAAAAAACTTTTGTAGCTTTGTTGATGAGGATAAAGAGATGGTGATGATGATGATAGTGGTGTTGATGATGGTGACAACAATAGAAGATAGTCCATAAGAATAGCACGAAGGCACAGAGGAATTTTATAGGGAAGCAGTGGAGAAAGTGCTCATGGGACACTGAAAGGCTGTCAGAGTATGCTTGAGAAAGATCGAACTGTTTCCAAATACAGCAGAAACAGAGAGATTTCTCAAGAGGAAGCCACCCACAACTTAGGTAAGCCAATAAGGTGGGAACCAGCTCCTGCTAGAAAGAGGGCTCAGAGGATGCATGACCTGGCCTGGGCTTCTGTAGTTCTCAGATTTAGGACAGGAAAGAGGGAGCTGTATGTGGAGTGACTAGAATTAACTTGAAGATAATACATGTGAGTCCTGATATCTTTAAGGTTTCCAGACCTGCTGGAGGGAGAAGGTTGTTCAAGGTTTTAGAGAGGATTAGCAGGGCATACTCTTATCCAATGTGAAAATAATAAGCCACCAGTTCCCCTAAGTGGACTTTGTGTATTTAGGACTGGAGTCACAGCCCTGTGAGGCTGCCAGTTGGCCCAATCTCCCACTGCAGCTGAGGGATGTAAAGCTACACAGGGCATCACTAGGGATCCATATCCCGGGCACAAGCCATTAACTGTATTACCGACCCCTTAAATTGGTGTGTAATGATGAATTATAGAGATCTGATGTTTGGGTAGGTAGAAAAGCAACAAAAGATTTTTGCTACCATGTCTTTTTCAGAGTCTTCATCAGAAAAGACACACTTCAACCTCTCTTTTTCTTCTTTTTCTTCTTCTTTTTTTTTTTGTGTATTTAAAGAAATAAGTTTTAACCTTGAGGGAAGACAGAATCAAAGATCTGGCAACAACATTTGTCATAAATAATGAATGGGAAACATAAAAAAGTTAATTGGGAAAAATTAAGTATCAGTGTAGTGCTTGCACAAATTAGCTCATGGGAATTGTGGTGGGTTTATCTGGCTGACAAGCCGTCTGTATGAAATCCTCCTCCTCCAGCTTCCCCAAGGCACTGTGTGGCTTCTCCTCCTCCCCAGCTGATGGTGCCTTCTGTTTCCCTCTGCTGCCGAGTGGGTTTTGCTCACACTGTAGCTCTGAAGTGCCTGGTCCCTAATGCATACTCTTGTGATCTTGCCGCCACGTAACCAATCTTAATTTCTGTTCTTTACCATCAAATGTGTCTTACTGATAAAGCCAGTCATCTCAAAGTATTAATTTTTTTCTATTCCATTTAAACATCCAAGGAGGGTCGGGGTCACTTAAGCTGGTAAAGTGCTTGCACATGTGAAGACCTGAGTTTGCTTCCTAGGATCCAAGTAAGAATGTATGCTGTGGTGGTCCACACTTGAAATCCCAGTGCTGGGATACAAAGATAGAAGGAGGCTCCGAGTGAACTTCAGGCCAATGAGTATCTCCATGAGAGGTTGGCAGTGTTCCGGAGGATGACTCTGTCTGTCTGTCTGTCTGTCTGTCTGTCTGTCTGTCTGTCTGTCTGTGTGAGTGTGTGTGTGAGTGTATGTGAGTGTGTGTATGTGTATGTGTGTGTATGTGTGTGTGTGTGTGCACGTGTGTGTGTGTGTGTGTGTGTGTGTGTGTGTGTGGTGTCTTTCTTGATTGTTCTGTCTTATGCCTGGAGACAGTTTCTCACTGAACTGTAAAGCTCACTATTTTTGCTAGTCTGGCAATAGCAAAGATTTGGAATCTGCATGTGTCCATCCCACCTCCAGTCCAAGCATGTTGAGGCCAGAGACCCACAGACTTGTCCAGCTTTAGGTGTGGTGCTGAAGATTGAGCTCAAGTTTTCTTGCTTGGGGAGTAAGTGCTCTTATACATAGATCCATCCCTCTAGTTCCCACAGGGAAATTTATTCAGCCATAAAGAAGAATGAAGTCCTGTCATTTATAGGCGAGTGGGTGAAACTGGAGATGATCATATTAAGTGAAATACACCAGACTCACAAGGACAAATATCACAGATTATCTCTTACATGTGGAGTCTTAATTCAGACATGCATGCACCACACAGACACAGACACACAGACACACAGACACACAGACACACAGACACACAGACACACAGACACACACACACACACACACACAGAGAGAGAGAGAGAGAGAGAGAGAGAGAGAGAGAGAGAGAGAGAGAGAGAGAGAGAGA
>NC_034596.1:6825874-6829140 GCF_900095145.1 Mus pahari | reverse complement strand
AACAGCAGTATGGAAATGTAAGCTGAATAAACCCTTTCCTCCCCAACTTGCTTCTTGGTCATGATGTTTGTGCAGGAATAGAAACCCTGACTAAGACAGCCAGGGATTCTCTATCACCACATTCCATGACTGGAATTATTAGGGAGCTACCACACCAATCTCACATCTCCATGGGCTTTGGGGAATCTGAACTACAGGGTTCTTGCTTGAACTTCAAATACTTTAAGTACCTGAGACTTCTCCCCAACCCAAGAAACATGACATTGCTAAGGGAAAAGTTTATTTTTTTACCCCAAACATTATACAATAAGCCCATGCTTAACAAAGGGTTCAACCAGAACAAACAACATTCTAAAGAGATAGTGAAGGTTCTAGGAAGATGGACCATCTGACATGGGGACATATACACATAGCAGTGACTTCAAAAGTCCTTCTGTAGAAATACTTGATGGATTGATAACTGCACTCAGAAAAGGGCCATGCCCAGACATTCTTAGGACCATTGGACGTAGAAAATCTGAGTTGATACAGAAAGGCAGTGACCTATATTACATGGTTCTCCTGTTAGACTGAGGGCATACAGGGGGAGGGGGCTAACAAATGTCTGGTGGTTATTTCTCTCTTTTTAAATATATAGTTGTTCCTGACAAAATGCACTAGAGATACATTAGTTCATGGGATTAACACTACCTATGTGAACCCTTGGACCTGTCCCATTACTTCTAGTGTCCTGGGAGTATCCAAGGTAAACTTACATAAACCACACTGTATGAAGAAACACGATAAGGAACTTTGGGATGAAGTGTGAGATAATTGACTTAACAACTGTATCTTTATTTGTTGAGTCATGGAAGAGTTGTTCAAAAGTTTCCTGACCTATAGTGGTTAAGAGACTGTAGTGGTTTTGAAATAGAAAAACATTTAACAAATATTCAATATTCAAAGAAAAAACTGACAATACAATTTCAATGCTTTCACTATTGTTCTACTGCATAAAACCTAACTCTGAAGTGCTAAAGAAAGTAAAAGGCTGGGAAGTTGGTTCACATGTGTGCAAGTTCACACATGAATTGAAAATTTTCACAATGCAAATTAATAATAATGATGTTACATATGTTCCCAGCAAGAATCAATGTGGAAAGGATTTTAACTGTGACCTGTATGGTTATGGATTATACAAATTGATTGCAAAAAAGTATGAAAAATCTGAAGAACACTTTCTATATTGATAAATCTGTTTCCCAATTTATGCTCTGCTCTTTTAGAGTCATTTTAAATAATACCAACTTGACAAAGGAGTTAATGAATTTAGTCAATTTTAATAGTCATGGTTTTGAAGTAGATAGCACGTATATTTCCAAGTTAAAATAATTCTTTAAAAAGATACTTTAGTTTTGTTCACATAAATATACTTTTTAACACAAACATTATTTGGTAACTAACTTAGTTATTTATAATTTTTGAAGCATGTTTAATACAACTTGGGACTGTGAATCTACTTTTTTAATATTAAATTTTTATCAGGTATATCCTGATGAGAATTTAGCACCTGAATCAAGATGCATTGATAAGTATCATAAGCAAAGGTTCGAAGGATGTATAAAAAAATTCACTGATCTTTTTGTCTAATGTTGAAATAATATTTTAGAATTAATAAATTAAATATCATGCTATTAAAATTAATGCATGCAATCCCATTGTACATATCTGACTTCTATTGGACTACTGGTTTAACACTCCTCATGTAAGAAGGAGAAAGAGAGCCGTGCCATGATAACACTCATGCAGGGGTGTAAGCTTAAACTTTGCAAATGATCCAGATGTGTAGGATTTCTGAGCCTTCTTGGCTATAGTAGGAACAGAGCCAGTTGCCAAATCACTGGCTGTACGTTACATATCCAAGGCTAAAACAAGGATATGTTATATATCCCTGGCAAGGCAGCTGTAACTGGGTTACTACTCCACTGAGCTTGCAATAAAATAGTGTCCTTCAAATCTGCCCAGCTTTTATATGAACAAGACTTCTGAATCAAATGGAACTTGATGTTCCTCATAGCCTCTGACCCTTCACACTACTATAGCACACCATCAATGCTAATTGTCATCTTTAAGATGTGATATTAGTTTGATTTTGACCACAAGAGGGATGGTTATTCTTTCAAGAAAGCTGAATACAAATATTCCCACTGTGGTAGTTTGAATAGTAATGACCCAGGTGGTGGCAATATTTGGAAGTATGGCTTTGTTGGATTAGGTGTGGCCTTGTTGGAGGGAGTGTTTCATGTGGGTGTGGACTCTAAGACCTTTGTCCTACCTGCCTGGAAGCACCATCCTTGCCTGGACACTGCCATGTTCTCACCTTGATGATACTGGACTGAACCTCTGAACCTGTAAGCCAACCCCAATTAAATGTTGTCCTTATAAGAGTTGCCTTGGTCACGGTGTCTGCTCACAGCAGTAAAACCCTAAGACACCCACTATGGGACTGGCATGGTGCTACTTGTCTGTTCCATCAGCACCTTGGAGGTAGAGCCAGTTTCTATTCCATAGTGCAACAAACAAACAAACAAATAAAAAAACAAACAAAACACACAACATGAACCACATCATGACAAATTAATTCAATAGTGGAAACACAGAACCTTGTTTTAAAATGGAACACATTCACTTTTTACTTAACATAGCTAGGTTGCTGAGCGCAAAACTATTTTTTTCCCATAAAGGTGAAAACTATATTTGAAAAATGTAAAGATTTTTTTTAAAGTCTATGCCACAAGTCTGACGTTTATGGATTTCAAACTCCAATTTGTTGCAAATTTTGAAAGTCAAATTGAGAGAAAAATATACCCAAGTATTAAGTGTGCCACTGCATTTCTTAATATCATGTGATACATCTACAGCTAAAGTATTGAAAGTTTTAAGTTTTATACCAATGTATTTTTGATACTGTTAGGAATGGTTGATATTCTAATGATAATTGTAATGTTGCTAGGCTGGAGGGCTTTAGTGGTTTATATATGTCTGTCTATCTATCTATCTATCTATCTATCTATCTATCTATTCACATGGTGTTATGAAGTAAATGTAATGAAAATAGTGATTGTCCCGCGCTACCTTCTCGCCAGCAAGAAATGACGCGGCACACAAACAGGATCCTTCTACAGCAACGCTTTAATGCTCTTGAGAGGGAGAGCATAAGCTTCCAACAGGCAAAGGGCGAAGAGAAGAGAGGGGAGAAGAGAAGAGAGAGAAGAGAAAGGGGAAAA
>NC_034596.1:6776469-6825863 GCF_900095145.1 Mus pahari | reverse complement strand
CAGGACATCAGCGCTATCTTGTAATGGCGAATGTGAGGGCGGCTCCCCACAAGTGATCACTTTAATCATATTCCCATCTATACATCATTTGAAAGTTCACTCTATTAACTAATGAGGTTTTTACTTTTGCTCTTTTTTAAATATGACTTTCCCCTTTGTTCACTGCTGCAAATTCCAAAACCACTTATTATGTATTTATGGTGTGCTTTCTCCAGCCTCCTTCTGCTTTATCTCTTGAGTTACAGTACTAGCTTTTGCATGGTTGCTTACCATTGCATCCCTAAAATGCCATCATTTTGATTTGAGAAAATGCATGCTTCTTTCAAGTCAAAAAATGTATAATTTCAGTGACTATTTCAATTTAATTATGTACTTATTATATTTTATATGGGCTTTATCATAATATTCACATAAATACAAAATAGCACAAAATATACAAAAAATCATTTATAATTTGTTGGTACCCCCTCAGCAATATATATATATATATATATATATATATATATCCATACCTATGTTCATACCGAGAAACATATACAAATATATAGTATGTATATGTGAACAATTTTAAGTATTAAGCATATTCTTGATATATGCTCTACAATGTAACAAATATTATATTTTCTGTATAACATGCAATCCTAGAAAAACTGCTTAGTTTAATGGGAATTCGTTTGGCTCTGCTTTATCCTTTAAATTCATTAAAATTAATTCAAATTAAAACCTATTTTTCTTATTTTGCTATTCACTTAACACCTAATCGCTACAGTTAGCTTGTGTGGCTATGGTAATGGGCACCACAGTTCTAGATCTTCTAGAAACCCTGTGGAACTTCACATTTGCCCAGTGCATGGATGGCTTTGTGTTAACTGAGCTAGATGAGGAAGAGGTGGCTTGAAAGCAGCATGGTTTTGTAAGTCACATGCTTCGGGAAGTGCAAGGGGAATTCTGAAAACACCCTGGGGCCTGTGATGGTTATGTAAGGTTTAAGAACCTCGTTGTCAGAGGTTTGGCACAGCATCCCCACAAAAGAAAGAGAAATTGTCATACACTGCTTTCTGCTTTGGAGAGGGAAGCACAGCAAACTATGGGTCATGACCCCTTTGTGAGTTCAATGGCCCATTCACAGGGGACATATAAGATATTCTGCATATCAAATATTTCCATTATGATTTGTAACAGTAGCAAAATTACAGTTATGAAGTAGCAACAAAATTAATTTTATGGTTGGAGACCACCACAACATGAGGAACTGTCTAAATGGCCGCAGCATCAGGAAGTTTGAGAACCACTGTTCTAGCTCAATTGGCAGCATAATCTATGTGGAGCAATGTCACTGTGGCCCATGTGCAAAATAATAGACTAGATTGTCAGAGCCCAGAGCTGGATCATTTTCTGTAACTTTGCCACTTTGTTAATATCATCCAGTTGTAAATGTTGCTTTTATTTCCTCAGATGATAGGATGAGATGAGAACCTTACCCAAATTGTGCAAATATACTGCTTCAGCAGAGCCCAGAGCATTTCTTTCTTTGTTCTCTCCCTAGGCCGAAACATGGAAGCTTCTGGCCTTGGTACAATTTATTCTTCCATACTGACAGATTCAATCAAGCTTCTCTTGGCTTCTGATTAAATTGATCTGCTTGGTCTCATACTAACTTTAACAATATGTTTTAATATTCTGACTACTTCTCATTCTCTGGCTTGTTCAATCTTCATCTGTGTCTAGCTTGTTCTCTGTAACCTGACTCTGTACAACTGTCCAGTTAAATCTCCCATATACATACACTCCAAGTTATGTCCTCTCTCTCTCTCTCTCTCTCTCTCTCTCTCTCTCTCTCTCTCTCTCTCTCTCTCTCTCTCTCCCACTGCTGTTAAGTACCTCTCTTTTCTCTGTTGTTCTAATGTGAGTTGGGTGTATCCTATTCCTGTCAAATGTTTCTGATTCATCACTTTGTCTGCCCCTCAATTGGATGTCACTCACAAACGTGGCTGCTTTCTTCTACGAACTAAACTTAACTTCACTGTAAGGGTTAAAGGTGTGTACT
This sequence comes from Mus pahari, assembly GCF_900095145.1. NCBI lineage: Eukaryota > Metazoa > Chordata > Mammalia > Rodentia > Muridae > Mus > Mus pahari. The sequence continues at coordinate 6,823,816 of NC_034596.1, read as the reverse complement.
AAGGGCTTGTTTTTTTCTAGTCAGGTCATACTGTAATCCAAGATGTGTTTGCATTCTGTCTGGATCATATTGGCAATGTTGCTGGATTAAATTCCTCTATATCCAGTAGACCTCATCTTGTTGGGGGTTTGGTGTATCAGTGGATGAAAAAGATGCCACAGGGGAAATGAGACAATCTCTAGAGGCTGAATCAGAGTTCAGTTCTAAAATAAACACTATCCCCAGTAAAGATTTGGTATAGAACTTGGTACAGATGGAATGCCTGACAATGGAGCATCAAATAAACACGAGGCTAGAACTTTTCATCATTATCTGAATCCTTGTCAAGCCCACCAATAGATTAGCTAGAGAGGCCCACACATCCATTGAGAGAAGAAAGTGCATTTAAGATGAACAGGATGGACGACCCAAGTTCATGTGCAGAGATTCCAAATCTCTGTGATGCCCATGGTTCTTGAATTTGTGAGTCTCTCTCAGTGTGTGCTCATGCTTGTTGTCATATGGAAGATCACTTACAAGCTGTTGGTGATGAAGAAAAAGGCTTGATCTTATTTATACGTCTGTCAGCTTATTCACAAAAGCCAACCCTGACACCTGGACACCATAGTCTTAGGGCTGCCTTCACAAGCAACAACAGGAGAAAACTCTGTTCACTGTAAGAGTGCCACACACTGCTCTGAGCCACTTACTTTGTATGAAAAGAGAAATACCCCTGAATTTTCTATCTTCAGACTCATAAGCAACAGCAAATATGAATTAGAAGGTCAAAGGTAAAGAAAACTGGGCCAATGACATATGCATGGATAGATGGGAAGCGTCACAAAGCACAAGAAGTTTTAAAATACTTCTTAGTGCCCAATAGAGACTACCACAGGAGCACTAAATAACTGAGTAGGCAAAAATGACTCATGATGATGCCAGCCAGCCTCTGACATCAGCTCATTCAATGCTGGCATGAGGGAGGTGTGGAAAGAAGAGGTACTGTGCCTGGTTCAGATCTAGATAACACTTATGACCTCAACAATGTGGTCTTACTTAAACAGAAAGTGTCTACTGTCACCAACAACTGTCCAGTCTGTAGCAATGGAGACCAAGACTGACTAGCCTAATGGTATCACTCCTTGAAAATATCAAGTAGCTTCTTGGTAGCAAATGAGAACATTGGGCTTCTTAATTTCATTTTTACAGGAATGTGAAATTGCCAGTGTGTGTGTGTGTGTGTGTGTGTGTGTGTGTGTGTGTGTTCTTTTTGTTGGCAGAGCTTCAGACTATACCACTATTCAATAATTTATATAGTGTTATGTAAACTATTAAATTGAACCCCAGTAGGGAGAGTGAGGGAGAGAGGGAAAGAGGGAGGGAGAGGAGAGAGAAAGGAAGATAGAATCTGAGAACAGAAATAGAATCTAAGAAATGGGAGCACTATAGATTACACAGTCTGTGAGCCATGCTAAGAAGTTTGGAGCATGCTAATGTGGACGACACTGGGAGGTTTTACAAAGGCGAATGACATGATCAGATTTGCCATGAACCCCTTATTATCTTTGACTTTACTTCTTTACCACATTTGTTGACAAGAGGAGGATGTGAAGTTTGGAACTGAATTACATCCTCATGAGAGTCAGGCCTCTGTCCTATTTATCTCAGAAGAAAGCCCTCTCATTTTTATAATAAGACAATTGCCAAGACAGATTTTTTTCAAGTTACAAAAACCTACAAAAGGGCTAGGGGATCTTTGCCTGCTCATATTTGTGAAAACTAAGAGTGGAATATAGAAATGCTCAAAGAGCATGTTTGAATACACTTCTTTGTAAAACATGACAGAAAGGAGTGATTATTTAAATTGGACAGGACTTTGCATTCCTGGCTCCTTGGTGGCAATGCCTTTTGTGTGAACTCTCTTACTAGAAAAAATGTCACAAAGGATAAAAAATGAGTCCAATAAGTTTTATTCAATTTCAGAGTCTATTATATATTCTGTTTTACACAAAGCATATAATTTTAAATTTCGTAGATAGGCACGGTGAGCATACACTTGGTAGATATACAGCTATTTGTAAGGGTGAAATTGAAACCCTCCAGGGAGGGGACATTAATAATTCCTTCCTTGTAAGGCAGGACACCTATCTCATATCCCAAACAGAGCTCGGCTAGCACAAAAGCGATTCACGGTCATTTATGAAAACTGATTACCAATCACTAGATCTTAAAGCCATGGCAACCTTTATTTTTCAATCTCATAAACAATAAAGCTCCCTTTTTTTAAACACACGAGGGACCTCTTTCCCACAGAGGAGTTAGTAGATGCAAAAGCTAATTTTCCAGATCTGACAGCAGGCGTGAGAGTTGATGAATACATATATGATAAATACATATTTCAGTAGAAAGAAAATGTCAGTGTGTATATGTATTATATAGAATTTTCTTTCAGTCAGATATTGATACAAGGGAAGTGACTCTTTTTCAGTGCCACAAAGGCAAACATTTTCCCTGATAAGATGACTTAACAATATTCAGTTCATTAATCCCTGATAAAGCCATCTTCATATTTAGCTTAAAAGGTTCTTTCAACAAGATATTAAAATTGTAGTTTCTGTGTTTAACAATGAGAAACAAGGGATCATGGTAATTCCTGGCTTATGTCTTAATCTCACTATTTGTTAAAGATATTAGACAAATAGGTTGCCAACTTTCTATCATCAAAATGTCCTAAGGTGTACCAGGCAGAACCAATAGGACTCTGTGACACGTAGATCCTACTAGGGTTCCCTTTCCCTATTTCAGTGACTCAATAACAAGATAGATAGATAAGAGAAAGCAACAAGGTCATTTTTCTACTGACCTTCGCTTGTTCTGTCCATGTCTATTACGTACCCTATGGAGACAGCAAGTTTCTAAGGCCAGCTTGAAAGCCTGGAAGAGCATTCACGCATCATGGTACCAGAAATGATGGTCAAGGGCTACAAATTCTGATACTTCATAAACCGTAGACAGAGAGTGGAGAGAGAGAGAAGAACAAAGACAAATGTCTTCTTAGTTCCCATCATGTGCCCAATTGCTCTTGTGTTTGAGAGGCCTCTCTAACATATTTTAGTGCAGGGTTAACTGAAGAAGTTTAATCAGTGCTAAACCCCATTGTTTGCGCTACATCCAAGCTAATTGACCAGAGCTGAGCAGCAGTTGAAATTCTAGAGGTACACTAGTGGTTTTGGTCCACATATCCATGTGATGTGACATATGGAGGGCTAAGGTCACAAAAACACAGAGGGGAATCTTTAAAATTAGAGAGGAGTGGATGAGTTCCCAGAGAGGTGACTGTGCTGCTGAAAGGGACTACAACGTCTTCTAAAGACTTTAAAGCAGAAGTTACTTGGACTTCTCTGGGCCATCTGTACAAGATTACCATCTCACAGGGACTTGGAGGTAAAGAACGAAGATGTAATGGTGTTCTTTTCCTTAAGAGTTAATCAAATGAGTCTTCCAGTCATCCCCACTGGAAAACGCTCCTTGGGAAAGCTGTCTGTTCCTGGAACTGAAGAAATCGTCTAAAGCCTACCTAAATATGTAGGTCAGCAGAAATGCTCTCTCTGGCCACAGTACAGTCTCATGCCTCAGGAGTGTTTTCTTTGCAATAGCCCCTTAGGCTCATCTTTAATAGTATCTCCCATGGTTCTGACAGAAACTGCCTGTCCATACTGTGCTTTGTGTCTAATCTGAATTCATTCTGCAGGGGTCATACATACTGGGGAACCATAGGGAAGCCTGAGTTGAGATACTGCAAACCATTCAGCTTGCAGGGCAAAGGTAGTTCAAAAAACTTCAGTCCAGTTCTGACTTTAAGAACAATCTTTACTTCTTGTTCTGCACCACATACACAATCCCTCCTGGGTCTGTTCTAAGCTGTGTAAGCAGATAATTTCCAATTTTTCAATGACATTTTTAATAGTTGCCTTCTGGAATTCAGCTTCCAAGGGATTTCCTGATAAGAGCCATGTAATCAGGATGGGATCTCTTATTAAAAGGATTTTCTTTTTCCAAATCTTGAAAAAAGTCTGTTTCTCTCTCTTCTCAAATTATCAGGCTATCTATCAATAATTGAAGGTGAGATTGAAACTATGACCTTGGCAGGTAGCGTGGAAGATTTGCTGAAGTTGTTCAATAGTGTGAGCCAGTTTTTAGATTATGGAGTGGTTTTTGAACTGTATTAAAAGTAAACTTCTTTTTATACTCTTTGGGGCCCTGGGGACAAGTTCATTTATTCAACAAATATTTCATTTATTCAACAATGAGTGCCATGGAAATAAAGAAAAAGAGCAAATTGAGAGCATTTCTACTTACCCCTTCCCATGGTGTTGCTGGTGGGTTCATTTCATGGCCCAATTGCCACATTGTCACAATACCAAGAGCAGTACAACTTTATCTAAATAGCCAATGTACTGAATTAAAATGCAGATTCTAGGATCCCAGAATTCTCACATTTTAGGTACATCCAGTAGCCTAAAGGGAAGATAAGGCATCTGTATTTAACACGTTTGATCAGATGACTCTCATGAACAACACAGTCTTAAACTATTATAAATTGTGGCTACAGACCTGTTTGTCTCTTAATCACTTAATTTCCACAATTGTACTTTTCATTACTTTAATTTCTTTGTCAGGTGAGGCAGCAGATAATAAGAGAAATATACCCATGGGGTCATTTGGAGAGGGATATAAATATATGGAATTAACAAACAGCAAATGCTTAGAAGAGTGCTTAGAAGTGCTATGCTACTTGTCTCCATTATAATTCAATTATTGTCACTCTGGGTTTCCATTTTGGTCCATCTTAGATGGCAGAATCTTCTGTGAAGATGTAGGAGCTTGATAAGTGTCATGCTGCACTAATGTCTTTATTTACTTACGTAAGTCACTTGGTAGATATAATGAACTACTTAGGTCTTTCCTAATTCAGTTCTCAGTGGCTTTCTTCTGACTTACATTTGAAATTCTCTTCTGCAAAGTCAGTGTATCCAGAAATCTGATGTATTGCCAACACATCAAGCTGTGATACAGCAGTGATCATATAGTGCATATAAATCAAGAATACTGGTTATACCAGGAAAAACGTTTGTCTTGTATATTTCTATTAAGAGTGAAGAAATAGTTTGGTTTGTACAAATAAGCAAAAATTCCCGTAGTTCTGTGTTTTCTATGGAAAGTCTTCTCTATGATGAACTACATGAAACCCATCATTTTCTGAGCCCTGCTTCCTGCTGCAATGTAGGGTCACTCTGGTCCAACAATACAAACCCTCCTGTCATGAGGAGAGACCCTGCTTTGGTCCATTCAAATTATTTTAGTGACTTACTTTTCGGACAACTTTTATTTCTTAAATGTGCAAATGAGATGTCTTAATCTCTGTGGGTTTGAGTCCATGGTATACCTGGGCTAGGGAGGTAAAAAGACATCAGGAAGTGGCCATTGAAAGCCAGGGTGCACACAGAAGACCATCAAACACAGGAATAAGCACTCAAGGAAAGAAGCAATCTGGGACGACTTATGGCATGGAAAACAACCTGACAGTTTTCAACCTTTCTCCTGTATTAACTCAAGACTCATTTAGAAAGAAGCCCAACTCAGAGATCAGGAGTCATGAAGAAAAACTTGAATCATTTAAGTAGAACTGAACAGGAAGATGCATGCATGGTAAAATATATTTCACATAAAATGGAGACACAATTTTACTTTGGTGGGGGGGTAAATACAAGTATAATTCTTTGCTCCACATCAGTTCAATGCTAGGTAGAGGATCTGCTTTGGCAAGCTCACAGGCACATTAAGGATAGTCTATCTTCTCAGAATTTATAGTTTTCAGTGGGTGACTCCAGTGTCAATCATTTGCATCTTAAAGAGTACTGGTGACTGACCTAGGATTCAAGGTTGGGCCCTGGTAAACCTTATCTTGTTCTTCATTAAAAGCCTACAGAACTAGGAATCCTGGCTCATTCTAGATCTCCATGAACATGACTCTTATCTAGTTCTTCATTCAAAGGACACATAGCTAAAACTCCTGGCCTATTCTATCTCCATGAAACATGACCCTGATCTCTTTTTTGTTTGCTTTGTTTTGTTGTTTTGTTTCGTTTCAAGTCAGGGTTTCCTTTGTGCATCTTTGGCCTTTTTGGAACTCAGTCCAAAGACCAGGTGACTTGAACTCAAAGGTCTATCTACCTCCGCTTCCTAAGGAGTAAAAGCATAGGCCACCACTACCTAGACATGGCCCTTATTGCTAAGTGGGAGAAATGAAGAGCAACTTGGAATCAAAGGAAGAGCTTAAGAAGAGTGTGAGCAACCTCACTGTATTAATTACTTGTGGTTACAAACTTGATGGAAACACCTTAAAACACCTTAAGGAAGGAAGGGACTCCAGTCAGTACAGTACAAAATGGCAGGGCAGGTACAGCAGCAGGTCAGGAGGTCAGGGTCACATTGTACCCAGTCTGGAGGCAAAACCTGGTGAATGGTTGTGGTTAGCTTGTTTCGTTTTTATTTATTCTGAGATTATAGTCCAAGGAAGGATACTGCCAACGTTCAGGGTAGCTCTCCCTCAGCTAAGCTAACCAAAATTAATGTCTCACAAACACATCAGAAGTTTGTTTCCATGATGTTTCCAAAAGTTATCAAGTTGACAATTATGATGAGCTGCCACATACATCAACTCTATTAAAGACGGTTGCATCATAATGCACTGATTTCCTCACCAGGACCTTCATCTCCTCAGAGGCAGCTTGCAGCTAGATGGAGTTAACTGATTTGGTTATCAGTTGGGCCTCCAAAGGATAGGTGAAGAGTGAGACACTTCTGTGTGAGGACTTCAGCTACTTATCTGAGAAGCAGAGGCCTGGCTTCCTCAGTGAAGTTCTTCATGTATTGACTTTCCAAGAGGCCATTTCTTGGTTCTGCGACATGCCCAGCAGGACTTGCTTCATTAATGCTTAGAATATGCCCAGTTTGTTGCTGAACATACATCACATGCTTCTTTTGAGGATAGCAGAAAAGATCTTTGCCCACTGAAGGCCCTGTGTACACAGAATGAAGGCCTGCAGTGCCAGAGTTCAAGACTCTTTGTTTCCCATGTTCTGTGCAGTGAACTCTGGTACTGGTCAGAAGAAGGGACTGCAGAGATCTTCCACTTAAATATTCCTCATCTAGAGAACTCTGTGTAGCCTGTGTGCCGATTGTCTGCCGTTTGGAAAATTTCTTACTCTGCATAGAGTTGACATTTTTGCCACATCCTATATCAACCTTACTTTGTTTTTCCCTTAAGTCAAATGCCACCAGATTGATAAATTGAGGCTCTTTAAATGTTTATTAATCTCCTGTAATTAACCCCAAATAAATGACAGAATGAATATTAGCTTATCTAATTTCTGTTTTGCAGACTAGGCATTAGGACATTTGTTTTTATTATTCTTTGACAGCTTCATATATGTGTATAATTAATTTTAGTAACATCATTAGTCTTACTTCTGTCTTAGAACTTATATCTAATGGGTTTCTAATTCTATGGATGCTTCTAAATGCTGTTTGTCCTCTCTGAGTCTATCTGTACTACATTAATTAGGCATTGTCTCATAATTTAAAGCTTCTTTTGAAATGTGTTAACTTTTGAATCTCACTGAGTTGCATGAGTGCTGCTCATGTATGTATGAATGTGGGCCATACACTGGAACATGCATAACCTGTTAGTGGCCACCCCTGGAAAGGAAGATAATTCTCCCTCTCCTAGCAGTCATCAGTTACCATAGGTCCCCACATGAGGGTGATGTCTAGGGCCCCTCCTTCATGTATGCTGGAATTTTGAGGGACTTGATCTGATACAGGTAACCATAGCTGTTGTGAGCTGATATGCACTTCAGCAATATCATGAGTAGAAGAGAGCATCTACCACATACCTGAATCTTTTTTTTTTTAAATAAAATTTTTTATTAGATATTTTCTTTATTTACATTTCAAATGCTATCCCGAAAGTTCCCTATACCCTCCCCCCGCCCCTGCTCCCCTACCCACCCACTCCTACTTCTTGGCCCTGGTGTTCCCCTGTACTGGGGCATATATAGTTTGCAAGACCAAGGGGCCTCTCTTCCCAATGATGGCCAAATAGGCCATCTTCTGCTACATATGCAGCTAGAGACAGGAGCTCTGGGGGTACTGGTTAGTTCATATTGTTGTTCCACCTATAGGGTTGCAGCTTCCTTCAGCTCCTTTCTCTAGCTCCTCCATTGGGGACCCTGTGTTCCATCCAATAGCTGACTTTGAGCATCCTCTTCTGTGTTTGCCAGGCACTGGCATAGCCTCACAAGAGACCGCTATATCAGGGTCCCTTCAGTAAAATCTTGCTGGCATGTGCAATAGTGTCTGGGTTTGCACATACCTGAATCTTATACTCCTTTTCCCCCTCTTCTTTAATGTTCCCTGAGTCTGGTGGGAGAATCAAGTAGATGATATATTTGTCCTATCTACAGATTAGCACTCAAACATGCTTATTCTTGGGACCTTGAACAATTATGAGTCTCACTGCCCGTGGCAATATGAAATTGCTCTTACTAACTTTGAGAGCAACACAGATATACTGCTACAGACATGAATATTTTGATCTTAGTATGGCAATAGGACAATTTAGGAAAACAACAGTAGATTTTCAAGTAGGGTCTATGACTTCCAGAACCATGATTTTTGACTATGTTAGAATACCAGGCAAGAGTTTGCTCCAGTATAGCAGGCCTCAAATCCAATCAAGAAAACAGTTGTTTACCCTCATTAATAGTATTGTCCCTTATGCACCAATGGGTCCAACTTATCTTTACTGCTAAAATATCCTTCAAAAGAACTGCCATGCCTGGTCTTTCAGTGTTCTCAGATCTTATTACATATATATTTCTGTATTAGCCTCATAAATCTCAAAGTCTGATCATGTTATACAGAAACTTCAGTGTTTTCTATTAGTCCCAAATAGAGTCAGATTTCTCGGCTGTACATTTGGATTCTTCCAGTCTTCCTCTCTTACTTTATCTCTTTGTCTTGGCACATCTCAACACACAACCTTGGCCCAATTTTAAGTAATGCCTTAGTGAACTCCCAGAGGACTTTGATTTGGTTTTACTACACAAATCACATGTATGCGTTAAGTATCTCATTCTGGTGTGAGCTCTTCAAGGTAGCATGCAGGAGCTTCCCATGTCTTCCGCACAGTGGCTAGACACTACGTGCTTGGGAATTTTTTCAGAATCTATCAGCTAATATCCCACAAAAACATCGTTGCATCTCTTACCAGCTCTGCTCCCAGGGAATAGGCACTGCTTTGAATGCCCTCCTGGCTCACTTTAACATTTTTGTTTATTTTGGTGAGTAAAGTTTTATCTAAATTCCCATTTATTGGCATTGACTCTTCATAAGCTACCTTTATCACATCTCAGCATCTTTAATTAAATCCTCATTTTATCCATAGCATAGTTTATTTATGCATTCTCTGCCTTTTATCCTGACCAATCTTCCTAGAAGTTTGTTAATTTTATTACTTTCTACAAAGTGCCAAAATTTGGCTTTTGTTTCTATCTTTTCTATTGTAGCTTGCTTTTCTGTTTTATTAATTACTTCTCTTTATTATTTCTCTCTTCTACTTTCTTTGGGTTTAATTTGATGTTCAATCTCTGTGTGTATCTCTGTGTCTCTCTCTGTCTTTGTCTGTGTCTGTCTGTCTGTCTGTCTGTCTCTCTCCCTCTCTCTCCCTCTCTCTCCCTCTCTCTCCCTCTCTCTCCCCACTTTTCAGGACAGATGTTCTCTGTTCACTAACTCTCCCAGATTTTATTTTTCTAGTCTAAGCACTGGACATCATAGGTTTCTTGATCAAAACTGTTTTAACAACATTTCACAATGGAGAGAATTCTAGCATCAATACTTGGCTTTAGACATGTTTTAATATATAAAATATATTTCTTCATGTATGAATGACTTAGAAGTATGCCTTTATATTCAAAATGATGAGGCCTCTCCCTAGTTAACTTGTAATTTTTAGTTTACTTCTTACTTGCTTTATACTCATAGTCTATAGAGTGATATCAAGGGCTTTGACATTTGCTGAGACATTTTTTAGTGATTAATTTTGTTCCTTGACAGTTTCACACATGCATATAATCCCTTTTGATTACTCTCTCCTTCCTACTTCCTCTTGTCTCCTTCTAATTTCTATCAACCTCTCACTCATCCTATCAGAGTTTTTTTTTTTTTCAAGATATCTATCTTTTGGGGTTTGTTTTGTGACCCACTTAGCTTACCCAGGGCTATCCATGTGAGTGCCGAATTAGGACTGTTTATGGGAACCTGGTAATGTCACCAGTCAGTACATAACCAAAGACAGACTTCTATGCACTACAAAAGGAAGCTTCCCCAACCATGGCTAAGAGCAGCACTGATCTATGGATATAAACATAAATATTGAGAAGACAATTGGATGGCAAAATAACAATGGAGCTCTGTGTTAGTTAGGCTTTCTATTGCTATGGTATAACATCATGACCAAAAGTAATGTGGATGAGAAAGGATTCACTTCATTTTATACTTCCAGCTAACAGTTCGTCACTGATGAAGGTCAGAGAAGGAACTCAACGCAAGAACCCAGAGACGGGAACTGAAGCAGAAGCTGTGTGGGAATGCTACTTACTGGCTTGCTTCTAATAGCTCGCTAAGCCTACCTTCTTACATACCCTAGGACCACCTGCTCAGATCTAGACTGCTCTCAGTGCGTGGGGTACTTCTACATCCGTCATTAACCATGAACATTCCCTAGAGACTTGACTACAGGCTAATCTTATGGAGGTATTTTCTCAACTATTCTTTCTTCTCAGATATATTTAGGTTTATGTCAATTTGACAAAAGCAACCAGTACATTCTGTGACCTCTCTAGCCACGGAGTTTAGACTCAGGTTATGCTACAAGGCATGTCATTTTCTTTGATGGAGGAAGGATCACATTTAGTCAGAAAGCAGTTAGATAGCCAAGTCGCTATTGTCCCAGTGGGTACATCTTGGCTGGACACTCAGTATTGCAGCATGCAGGCTCCAGTGCTGAGCCAGACCACTGATATTCTTTGTCCCTCAGGTGCTTCTATAACTCCTTCCTCAGCTATGAAAGCTTCCCAGCAAAGAGGATGTTTCTTATGTAGCTTGAGATTGAATTTTGTGTCCTGAAGCCAAAGTGTTTTGTGTCCTCAGCAACATGATCTCACCATATCATTATTTGGGTAACCAAGGACAAAGGCAATAATAGCCTGTGTTGTTTCTGAAACATGTGTGTCCTCTCTGGCCAAAAGCTCACAGGGGGTACCCCTTGCCTTAGATTGTGATTTTCATTTCGTAGCCCATGTCGTCTTGGAGTAAACTTGTCCAACCGTGTAAGGTAATTTCCTTTGAACCCTATATTTTAGAGTTGTATATTGTGAGATTTTGAGTTAGAATTTCACCATATTGTTATTCTCTCACCTGATTATTTTTTATTGTTGTTATCATTAGCAGCTTTGGTATATAATTTCATATGATGAAACTCACTTTTTAAACTGTAAATTTAAAAAGTTAGTGATTTTAAATATTATATTCAATGTTTGGTAGTTTTCTTTACTGGCTGAGTTTAGGACATATTTTTATTTTATTTTATTTTATTTTATTTTATTTTATTTTGAGTTTCCTTGCCTCACAGTGTCATGTGAAAGCTTTTAAGGTTTTAAAATTTTTTATTAGATATTTTCTTTATTTACATTTCAAATGTTATCCCCTTTCCTAGTTTCCCTCCCCAAATCCCCTATTCCCTTCTCCCTCCCATTGCTCCCCAACCCACCCAGTCCCATTCCTGGTCCTGGCATTCACCGATACTGGGACATAGAGCCTTAGCAGGATCAAGGGCCTCTTGTCCCATTGGTAACCAACTAGGCTATCCTCCGCTACATATACAGCTAGAGCCACCCCTAATGAAGGGGTAGGGCATTTTTTTTCATGTCCTCAAAACAAACCTGTACTCATTTGAATCTCTTTTTATTTCTCTCTCCTCCCAGATCCTGTTCTCCACTAATTTATCATTTGCTTCCATGGATTTGGCTATTTGGGATAATTCAAAGGAATGAGGAAGGCATGGCCTTTCATGACTGAACTCTTTCTGTTAGGATTGGTTTCAAGATTCAACCATGTTGCACTACCAATGTTTTAATTCTATTTATGGCTCTTTATGATCTACTTGAGGTTCACATTTCTTATACTTTATAAATGCTTTAAATCTAAATATAGCCTTAGTGTTATCTTTTCATTTTAAATCTCCTTTCTTTTCTTGGATGAATTATTCAATAGATTTGCTCTCTATGACCAATCACAAGGCCTAGTCTTTTCGGTTGTCTATAGCAGAAAGTTCAATGTTGTCACCATGCTCAGCGACAGAGCAGCTACCCAGAGGCTCTATCTCTTGGGAATTCACCTGATCCATCTATCCTTCCCTACGAGACCAAACTCTGCTCCAGGACACTTCTTTTTCTTATTGTCTGGTTCACTGAAATCTTCCTCTTCTCCAATTCCTTCCATGGTATTTTCAGGCCTTATTTAGATGCTCTTTAATGTAAATGACCTTCTATTTTCAGTTACTAACAATCTTAGAGAGAAGCTCTGGACTGGCATGGATGGATTCTGATAGTTTGCTCTCTGTAGAAAGGCAGCCCAACTTTGCCTAGGGTGGCGTAGAGGATATAAAGAGTTATTGAAATAATAAATGAACAGATTAAAAGAATTCTGTTTTCTTTCCACAGTGATTGGCTTCACTGAGGCAGATTTCATCTCTCTGGCTCCTAACACCTGGATGAAGTGAGCTCAGACAAAGGTGCCAATCCAGCATGCCCTCAGCACCATTTCTAGGTCTGGCTGCTTGATCCCATGGATATGGAAGGGGGCAGAGTGCAAGCTCTCCTTATTTACAGACTCCACGGGGTATGTAGGAGAATATTGAATCCTTGGCAGTGCGGCCTCACTGATGTCTGAGACTCTGGAGGCCTGGGAGGCATTTGTTGCAATTTTGATTTCCCAGGTTCAGAGGGGGCTTAGAGACGTGTCTATCTTAAGCTCCTTATTGTCTTTCTGCATATTAAGTGTCGAAACCCAGGTCTCTACGGAACATATTCAAAAGGGAGATCAAGGAAGGAATTATAGAAGATCTAATGAAACCCTAATCTCCTTATTATTGCCACTTTAAAGGGAAAGCACTGACCAGATCCAGTGGTGGACATTTCTCAAGAGACTGCTCATACCACCCAGGCAGGACCCAGAGGTGTGGGAGGCCCAGAGCTTACTTACCTCCCTTCGCTGTCTGAATCTGCAAATCTTTACACAGTACTGGGGCGGAGAACATTGAGGTTGAAAACATGGGGTTAGGGTGACTCTGTGTTGGGGTAATGAGAAATTGGCATGCCCCGATAGTAAAAGGCTCAGGAAGGACGTTATCCCACCAATTTAGACAGGATCAGGCAGGCTGTGGAGAGTTAACCCCTATGGATCTTCCTGCTGTCATAGGAATGAGCAGCCCCTTCCCTCTTCCTCTCTTCCCCTTGCAGGTGCTTCAGTGGTGTGTTGTATTAACACAACTTAGACAACATACACCTCTCTCTCTTTTTAAAAAAGAGATTGAATAGCTGAAACCCAAATGAAACCATAGCACTGTAGCCTGGCAATAGCAGAGGGGTTCATACAAACCAAATCTAATTTATAGTTGGCACTTGCAAAGGGTTGCGCAGCTTTACACATAATAGAGGCTTAATGGGTATTTGTTGAATTTAATGATTTGAATCATTTGCAGCAAAACAAATTCCACTTTGTCTGAATTGCTCAGATAGGTTTCTTTCTCGCTCCATTTAGCGCAGCAGGCAGGTGAGAATTTCCACGTGCAGCGGAACCTGGATGAGGAGACCCTTGCCCATCCACACACCATGCCCTAAGCCACAGAGGCATGTGATGACTCTGCTGAAAGAGAGCTTGGCATGGGTTCCATTTTTCTCATTTAGCCATTATATAGAAACTATATGGGACTCATCAATGAGAAATAACATTCATGATGAAGTGACACCATGTCTGGCACAGAAACAGTATTCAATAAATGTCTGTGATGACAATAACGTGTGATTTCTCTGTAATATACTAAAGTGTTTGCAAAACTCGGGGCCTTGAGTCTCAGAGTTTCCTACAAAAACATACATTCCTTTTGAGGAAAGGCTTAGAAGCCCAAAAGGAAAGGTCCCAAGTGTGCATGAACCTGTTATCTCAAAGGAGTTTGGTTCCTGACAGTGTGTACCTGTGTGGAAACCATGACCACTATGGAGGTCCTACAGCTATGAGGCAAGATTTGGGGGAACACATGGTGAGGAGTAAGACAGTACTGAAGGAAAATAGATGGCAAAGGCTGCTGGCTGGGCCACTGAAGTAGATTCAGCTGGCAAAGATGCTTGATCCAAGCCTGACAACCTGAGTTCAGAAATTTGAACCCAGATAGTAGAAGAGGACCAATTCCAGAAAGTTCTGCTATGACCTCCGTGTGAGAACCATGGCATGTACATATGTGTGGCATGTGTGCATATGCATGCACGTGCATGTGTATACACACACAGAGAGAGAGAGAGAGAGAGAGAGAGAGAGAGAGAGAGAGAGAGAGAGAGAGAGAAAGAGAGAGCGCAAAAATCTAAACTAGGAGTCTTGCCTGCTTAAGAAACTAGTATTGTGTTGTTCTACCCAATTTCCACCTCTTTTTCTTCTGCTGCTCATAGGATGCAAATTCTAATTTCCTAAGGTGGCAGGGCAGACATAGATCCAAGGAGGACCTTTGTTACTGGGAACTTTAGGGAAGGGATTGTGGGAAATGAATGCTCATGGGAGTTAGAGTACTGTGTGTATGTTTATGAGAGAATATCTGAAAGAAAAGCTTAGGTGTGAAGATATCCACCCTCCCCACCCCCAACTTACCAGCTTACCAGCAGCTTCTAGCAAATAGGAAGGCTGCAAGGCATGGTTTCTGGCTATTCACTAATAAATTTTCCTTTAGGCAAGCAGTAGAATCAAATCGTTTTCTAGTCTACTATCTGTGTTAGATAGATGTTAATCAAAGCACCGTTTGTCAAAATGCTTGTTAAAAATACACACGATGAATGCCCACTCCAGATATATTAAATCAGAAACTTGAGGAGAGAAAGACATCCATCGGGGTTGTGAAAATCTGCATTTTTAACTAGCTTCCCAGTTGATTTCTATACTAAAAGCTTAACAACTAATGCCAGTGGATTGAAAACTTAGCTTCACGTGGGAAGCATCCAGACAGCTTTGGTGAAAACCTGGTTCCATGAGTCTGTACTCTAGAGATTTTCATTTAGTTGGTCAGGCAGAGGCCCCGGGGATCAAGAAGTCTAAAATATCCCCCCAGTAATCCAACGTGCTGCTAGGATTAAGAATCACTGGGCTAGAGGCTATATATATTAATAAACCAGCAAGCTTAAACTGAGAGTGGAAAGTGCCTGCAGCAAGGCACAGAGACAGCATCTCTATAGCTTATTGGTTATATACATTTCTGATCTGAAGATTATTAAGCCAATGAGGTATATATGGAAAAATGGACAATGATATGACTCTATGGTGATCTGATATTTATTGGCATGAAGCATTAATTGGCAAAGTAAAGCTGCTTTATGTAAATGCAAAGAATCACCATTCAGAGATGAGAAAGACTGATCGGGTACCCATGTGGACTTTCTGTAAATTCATTTATAGTTTTAATATACTTCCACATGAACACATACTATTTATTTAAAACATTGATGAAATTACTCCAATGTTTACCTTGCAAGAGAAGAACATTTAGAACATTTACACAATGTTTAAAAAGACATACATCTGTGACTTCTAATACTTGTAAAATTATCCAAAACGAAATCCCAGAGCAATACCTTTTCAGAAGAAAAAGTTGTCAAAAGCAGAACAGAAAAACAAATGAAAAGTTAAAAGGAAATTTTCAGCATCAATAGCATACATTTAATTTCACAGTATTTTAGGTCCTTAGTAAAGTTAATTATTTGAGTATTAGAATCAAAACAATCAATTTACCTTTAGAAAATATACCGTTAGATTTCTATATCTTATAACAAAATTAATTCTACTTTAATTAAACTCGGTTAAATGCTCTCTTGTCAATCAACAGAAAAAGTTGAGTTCTTTAGTAGGAAATATGTAAAGTTCATATGACATTATTAAAAGAAATATAAATAACAAGGATATTAATTAAAAGGTTATATTTTTCATTTAAATACTGTATAAAGAGAAGAAAGTACAGAGAAGCTGTAGCAAACTAGATCCTGTTCCATTCCACCATTAAAGATGAAAATTGCTATAATAAGTCTTGAAGAGCACTTTGGACTTACATGTTAAGAATCTTAAGAATATGTGTGGTAAAGGTGCCTGCCACCAATCTTGAGGGCCTGAGTTCAATACCTGGGACCCATGTGGTGGAAGGTAAGACCCAGTTATTGATAGATATCCTCTGACCTTCATCTGTGTTTTACACCGCGCACGCGCGCGCGCACACACACATAAGTAGAAACTTAAAAAAAATGTATGTTTGAGCCAGACATGGTGGCTCTTGAGACATGGAAGGAGGAGGATTAGAAGTTCAAGGTCATTTTCAGCTACTTAGTGAGAGAATCGCCTGTGCTACATGACACCCTAACACAAAGAAACAAACAAGCAAGCAAAAAAAAAAAAAAAAAAAAAAAGTCATAAAGTGTTTAGAGGATTTCATAACTAACTGTACTTCTCAGAACTTTTCATCAAGACATAACCAAATAATTGTATGGTGTTCAGTAGTCTAGAGTGTTCAGCAAGGCATTATTTTTATAGTAGAAATTGGAAGCAACATTAATACCATAAGAGGGAATTGCTTATATAAATGTCAGTTCAGTCCCATAACACAACTCTGTAGAGCCTTAATAAACTATTCTACCTTCATAGAAAAATAATGCAGGGAAAGTTTATACTACAAGTAAGACCACTAGAGGAAGTTGTATATCAGAGTTTGAGAAGATGTTTAAGCTTGTCCCAGTTCCCTGCTTGATCAAGTCTGCACTTTTATTTATGCATATGTGCACCTGAAGGGCAGATTTCCATGGAGTGTATTCTGTGTTATTTGCCATCTTGTCTTTTGAGATAGCGTCTCTCACTGAACCCAAAGATCACCCATTGGCTAAAGCTCCTTTCCTTTATTTGCCGTGTTGGGGTTATGGGAGCCAACACGCCTGATTTTCATGGGGATGGCAGAGACCCAAACTCAGGTCTGTATGTTTGTGTGATGGGTATTTCTAGGCTAAGCCATCTTCCCAGGTCCAAGACTGGTTTTGTTTTGTTTTTATTGAGTTATATGTTGGAAAGTAAAACAATGTTGCCTTGTTATACGGTCTTGTTCAACTGGGTGTTACTCTTGCTTCTGTCTTGCCAGACATACAATGGCACTTTATAATGTTTATGTTTGTATATTATTTTCCTCTTGAAAGCGAGGGCATATGAGAAAGCAGACCTGGTGACTGCAGAAGCTTCAGTACTTGGGGTAGGTGTTTCCCTCTTTTCTTTTCTTCTAGTCCTTTGATCTCATGACACAAGCGTGCCATGTACCTTCCTTTATTATATTGTAGTATTAAGAGGCAAGATCCAGATTTGGGTTTGGGAAATAGAGAAGGTAGAAATTTTTGCTAGCTAAAAAGTTTTCCTAACATGAGAAGTCTTTCCTCATGCTTACTAGAGTCATAGATAAGGGCTTGAGACCAAATAACAGCTAAAAGCATTATTATCTGTTAGGATTTGTCCTCTCTGGGTACCAACTGTACCTGGAGACCTTTCACATTGCAGTGTTCTGGACAGTGTGGGTGGAATTTAAGTATTGATCCAACGGCATCCTGATCTCAGCAGAACTTTTCTCTGTCTCATCTCTCCCTGTCTCTCTAGGGTGATTTTATAAATGGACTATGGTTAGGCCACACACAAAAATAGAACTCCGATCCATGATCTAGGGAATGAGCCTAAGAAGACAAACCCTAACATCTCTAGCAATCAGGTCCTAAAAGTCAGGACATAATCAATAACCATTTCCAGTTTGGAAGAAATTGGAGAAAGTGAAATTTCATCGTCCTACTAAATAGTACACTTCCAGCTTCTCCCAGACTGACACTATCCAATGGAGGCATGTGAGAACCTTGATATTTTATTACTATAAAAAATTTATCTTTCTCTGTGCTTTTGAGAGATCATGAAGGGTAAGTTATGGTGGCTTAGTTTCTTTATTAAGTGATATTTGTTTATTCTCATTTGAGTGGTTTCTACTTTCACACACACTCTGTGTATTTTTCTTTAGGTGTGAATATATATGCCATAAAAGGAAAACCACTTAAACCCCACTCTATCCCTGGTGTGTGTGCGTGCGTGTGTGTGTGTGTGTGTGTGTGTGTGTGTGTGTGTTCTGTTTCTATGGATAACCCTAACCACATGAAAATGCAATGCTTACAGGGCACTTATATATTCTATATACCATAGGAAATTCTATGTAGCTTGTGGGATTTATTTTAAGATGTTTTTATTGGGCTAAACACCAGATCTGGTAAATAAAGAACCAGGAGTTAGCTCCTTAAACTAAGGAATGCTGTTGACAGATTCAGGGAACTAAAAAAAAGACAAAGAATGGAATGTGGTGGAGAAAGAGGAACTAAATCAGTTCTCTTCAAATAGGTTGAGTTTCAAAGAACAGCAGGGTGACCAGCAGCTCATTTAATGCCCTCAGAAGTGTTCTTGGGAAGGGAAAAACATCAGTAGGCTATAAAAATCTAATGAATTATAGAGAGGTTTGTTTTATGAAACAATTCCCTCCAGCTTGGAAACAACAGTTTTCTTAAGGAATGCCAGCAAATTTTAATCAAAAACAATTTTAGTTTATTTTGCCCAATAATTGTGGTCTGGAGCGGCCCACACTACTGGGAATGATGTGGAGTTGAAGTGAGCAGCCTTTTCTATATTGCTAATATTTTGCCACTGAAAGCAAGATGTAATTGTTATGCAAAACTATCCCAATTGCCAGTCTACCCTGAACTCAGTAGGTGACCCCTTCACTCTGCAACTCTCTGGCTTGTGCATCATCAGCTTCAATAGTGTACAGAGGGATTGCTCAAAAATGTTGACTGTCAAATGCGTCAACATGAACCAGGGTTAGAAAAACAGGATTAATGCATCCTGCTTAATGAGTCTTCTCTGCTGAGTGACTCCTTGGCAAGAAGGCAATCGTCCAAGTGCCTTGAGAATGTAACTGGAGCAGTAAGAACAGGTCCACTGGTGGCGTCTCTCTCCAAGCTGTCTGATGCCCTGCCTTGCACGGCAGTCCCTGCACACTGAATCGTTAACCTTTGGCACTGAATAGGGTTCAGCCCTTCAGAAGTGTCTTGATTATGAAAAATCTGCCAGCACTAATGGGGAACCTCTGACCCAGACGCCAGCCCAGCCTTCCAGCTCCTCAGCTGCTGTGAGTTTGATTGAAAAACGGGTCTCCGGTGTCAGGAACAAAGTAACTGGGAATTGGGCCACCTGTAATAGTTACACTTTCATGCAGACCATGAAGATTTTTCTTTTCTCTCTCTTTGCTGTCAAAGGACTGATTTCTTATATTGTCTGAACACAAAACATACAAATCACCATTGTCAACTGCCTTTTAACTATCTATTTCAGTTAGGAACCAATGCATACCAATTCTGGCTAGTTACATGATCCTTTTGAATGAGTCATAAGGACACACACACACACACACACACACACACATAGATGTGCACACACATATTGATTTCAGCTCTTACATGTCATATGCCTGCTGCTTGGTGTCAGATAAAAGGCTGACAGAGTGGACTTGTCACTCTGGTGGTCTTGTAGACAAGAGAGAAAAGGGCCTGAAAGGAGAATAGAATAAACTGAGAAGATAAAGTGAGGATCTTTAAAGCTGAAGAAAGATGCTTGGCCTATGGTTTAAGCCAGAATGCCCACTGGAGACAAACTTGGAGGTTATCTCCACAGCTCTTGGATTATGGATTCCCCAAAGTCATGTGTATTTGACTGTATGAACCCTGGATGATGGCATTGCTTTGGGACATTGTAGGACTTTTAAAACATGGGATCTAGCTGGCAAATATGGGCTAGTAGGAGTGGCCTTTGTAGATTACAGCCCAAACCTGCTCTTGGTCCTGTTCTTTGTTTTGCATTTCATGAAGATATGAACAAGTTATGTCATAATGTCCTCCCTCCCTAGAAAAAAGGTCATCATAGCCGAAAGAGTGAGCCAAAAAAGTCTTGCCCTACTTAGGTAATTTCTATTAGCTACTTTGTTACAGTGTTGGAAAAAAAGGCTATATCTAGTAATTAGCATATAGTGCATAATAAGATTGATTAAAATCAGCATACTTGTGAATTCACAGGATAATAGTCAGATTTTCCTGATCCATAGAGTTTTTTTGTTTTTTTGTTTTTGAGACAGGGTGTCTCTGTGTAGCCCTGGCTGTCCTGGAGCTCACTTTGTATACCAGGCTGGCCTCCAGCTCAGAAATCCACCTGCCTCTGCCTCCCAAGTGCTGGGATTAAAGGCATGTGCCACCACCGCCTGGCTGGGAAATTTTATTCCAGCAACATGAATGCTCTGATCACATACAAAGACCTTCTAGGTCTGTATTTTCTGACAGGAATGCAGACACACTTTTAACACTGTTAGTACATACCTTTCATCCCAAACAATGACATCCAATTGAGAGGCAGAAAAAATGATGAGTCAGAGAAAGATTTGACAGAATGTATCAGAAATAGGATACGCCCAACTCTCAGGAGAAAAAGCTAATTAAGAGCAGCACAAGGAGAGAGAAGGCAGTTCAGTTTGGTCAACTGAGAGTCAGTGCAGTGAGTGCAGTGGAGTTGAGTTCCTTCGTTAGTTCATGCCATTAGGTCAACAGCAGAGGCCCCTGAAGTCAGAGAGAGGGAAGGAGCCAGTGGATTGGAAGGAATTGCCAGAGTTGGTTTATGGCCAGGTGGAACAGTGCAGTGAGAAGCCGAGAGGCCAAGTTTAATCAGTGGCCTTGGAGAGGAGTTTGAGTCAGAACAGCTGAGTTGAACCAGCCAGGCAGAGTTCAGAAAGAGACAGCTGAGCTTATTCAGCAGTCAGCCTCTGACATGATAATTACATCAGGCAAAGGAAAGTTACTTTTACACTGAACTATTTAAACCCACATCACCACCAGTTAGAAGAGACTCAACAAACAAAATCTTTAGGAACTCTCCTAACATATTTTTATAGCTGGGGATTTGTCAACTTCTTGTCGTAGGGGAACGTGATCACTGCGGCTTTCTCCCGAGTGAAGCCAAGATTGAAGTTTGACCGAAGCTAACTCATCAGGAGTACTTCTCAGTCCCACTCAGTGCTGTAAGCACTGATTATACAGGAGTGACAGAGGCACGCAAAGATCCCCGTTCTTGCTTCGCTTAGTTTCCAGTTAAAATGATCGAGAGAACCAGTATTTAAACAGAATTCATAAATGATTTATGCACGACGTTAACATGCGATGTGTTATACAGGAAATGCAATGTATACCAGTTAATGGAATAAATATTGTAAGGTGTAGAAATTCAGCTGTTTTCATTGGTGAGACTTCAGCTCTTACCATATAATCTTTTTGACAGATATGTGTAATAAAATGTATTCATTTAAATGGATGATTGATGATTGCTATCCAGAACATTTTATGACTCTATTCTCTCCAAAGAACCCCTTAGCACTGAGTAGCCAGTAACCAAGTCCCCAGTTTCCTAACTCTCAGAAACTAACAATACTTGTACATACTCTGAATATTGTGATTAATGAAATGACATAACGTATAAACTGTTGTAGTTGGTTTTTCCATTTTGATATGGTTTTCAAGGTTCATCTAAATCATAACTTTTAACAGATGTATAATGGTCAACATTTTGTTTATCCTTTCATCAGCTGATTAACATGTGGACAGTTATTCCTTTTGGTACTTTGAATAAGGCTACTAAAACATATTGCACATGGGCATTTGTTTTCTTTTTCTTGGGCTCATGGAAAGGAGTGGAGATGTGGAATTGGCAAAACAAAAGGGAAGAGGTAACCCATATTTTAACTTTATTTGTGTATTTAGCTGTCAAAGTATTTTCCAAAATGATTTCCAGGTGTTTGCTTGTTTGTTTGTTTTTCACATTTTCATCAACATCTGTTATAGCTGCTGTGGCTGTGGTAGTCACCCTAATAATACATTCAGGTGCTATTGTAAATGAGATGGTTTCTTTCATTTTATTTTTAGACCACTAATTGTTCTTGTATAGAAGTAAAATTGAACTCATTAGAAAATCTCTTAAAGATTTCTGTGGACTTTATAAGTTTGGAACCTGTGAGACCTCCAATACAATGTGAACAGAAGTGGAAATTTTAAATACTTGTCTTAA
Source organism: Mus pahari (assembly GCF_900095145.1). NCBI lineage: Eukaryota > Metazoa > Chordata > Mammalia > Rodentia > Muridae > Mus > Mus pahari. The sequence continues at coordinate 6,801,244 of NC_034596.1, read as the reverse complement.
TTATTTTTCCTGTTGGTGTGACAAAATATCATGACAAAAGGACCATAGGGAAGATTTATTTTGACTCATAGTTTGGGGTGCAGTGCATTATGGCAGGAAAGTTAAAGTAGCAGGGGCTTGAAGACATTGGGTGTGTTGAATGTATAGTCAGGAAGAAGAAAGCAAAGAATTCCTGTTTTCACCCCACTTTCTCCATTTCATACAGTCCATAACCCTGTCCCAAGGAGTCACCCACAGTGAGCAAGCATTCCAAGTTAAAGTAACGTGATCAAGATAATTCCTTACAGGCACAACTGGAGGCGATTCTCAAATCTCATCAAGGTAATCATTGAGAATTGTCACCCCAGTGTTCTCATCTTCACTCTGATATGTGCGGTCAGCAGGAGGAATGTAATTTTTAAGTTGACACTTAGTGTAAACTTGCATGAGGTACTGACATTCAAAGACCATTTTAAAGGAAATTAAAGCAGCTCTTTGATGGTAGGGTGGGAGCGATGCTCTAGAGAGAAATATCCACCGTGAAAACGTAAGTGTAAGAGCTACTGATGTAAAAATGGTATTTGAAGCCAGAGATCACTAATGAGATCACCCACCAAGGGGGTGGTAAATATAAAGGGAGAACACAGGGAAAGAATCAAGTAAGCAGTCATGTGGCATTGCCATGAAGATTCCAAGGAGAAAAAGCACTCATGAAGACACATATGCCATGGCTTGAAAGCTAAGTATAGATGGAGTTTCCTGTCCTATGTATGTATGTATGTATGTATGTGTGTATGTATGTAGTTAATGTTTAGTTGACATGAAAAAGTAGTTGGTTTTATTGTAATGTTTTCTTTCAGCTATCGGCTGTATAGATCACAACATTTCGTTCTTATCTACTCCCCCTCTGCCCCTCCAACCTAGTCCCCTTTCTCCTAATTAAATAAAAACATAGTCTTCTAATTATGGATATGTTTTGAGGACCTATGTTAGTTTCTTCAATTTTTGAAAGATACGTGATACCTGTGTGCCCTTCCTTGCCAGATGAAAATCACATGACTTTGGAATTTGGGAATTTGGCTTCATTGAGATATGTCAAGGTGAGGGAGAGTGCCTGGGTGGGTTAGAGGCTGACCGGGGCAGTTTTCTCTGTCCTTCTCTTTCTGTGGTCCCCTTTGCCTGGAGCTTTCCCCTGGTCTCCACAGTCCTTTTGAGCCACAAATCAAGTGTGCCAGATTTTCGGCTTCTGGTTTGCAATCTCAGATCCTGTCAGTGTTATCCCATTGGAGCAAAAGTTAATTAAAGCAAGATTAAAATGTTAATAATTTTGGGGGCAATATGGCAAAAGCTGGGAACTCTCTGGAGGCTGAGTGAGAAGGCTTTTCATGGAAACTGAAAGCGTGGGGCAATGAAAAAATCCATCTAAATTGTCAAGCAAGTCTAATTTCAGAGCTGAATATTTGCTTTGGAGAACAATTATGATCTTTCTCATTTGAAAGAAAGTTTATGATTTGTTGTAGCTCATTGAGTATGCAGGCTATTAAATTCATGAACACAGGACCAAATATGGCAAAGGGATTTGGGGAGAATATAAATGGCAACTCTCTGAGCTGTTTCCCTAGGTTCTCTTGTAGGTAGGAGGAATTTTTCATATCACTAATCATTAAGTAGGTACCTTTCCTGAATGATTGAGAGCTCATATGTTTATGAAGGTAGTAACAGGAATACTGGCCATCTTAGTTCATGTAGCTCTTCATCAGCTCCCTTCAAATACTTGCTTATATCACTAAAATGGTTTCATTGTAGATGCATAAGAAGTGAAGTCAGCTGGCTTGCATAAAGAGCCTCTGTTGGGTTCTGGAGGTCAGCATCATCTATCAATCTTATATTCCTAGGTGTACATGACCTTAGAGGAGGCTGGGGCTTTATTTTTGCCCGTGCTATATGATATACAGATTTAATTTCTGTAGTACTATAAGGCACTTGTAGGATTAACTTCCCATCAGTGCAGTGGGCTTGTTTTATACTCTTTGTTATGTCCCATGAGTGCTATATTCACACTATAGAAGTGACCAATCTGTCATTGACCTTTGGGGATGTTGTGTCCTGAAACATATTGTTTAGAGTTGTGAATTAGAAAAGAAAAGTCCAGATCAGATTTTTCTTGTGCCTGAGTAAGAAAATCTATTATCCACCAAGGTAGCAGTTGTTCGGGAGTTTGAAGAGCTGTCCTGCACATTAGAGCTTGGGTTATGGACTATTTTTACTGCAGTCTGATATCCTACAGGCATTCCTCTCTATGAAATGTTCACCTCTGGTTTGTGGCTGCATTTCTTCTGCCTGATAAATATGTTTGCCCATGTATTGAAGACTCTAACCTACTTCAGGGAAGAATCAATCTGCTAAGGAGATGGTGAAAACTCAGCCATGTGAGCATGGAGAATTGAGTTAATATGTGTACATATTAGCCTTAAGCCTTGGGTTATCCTTGTGTCTTAGTGGCTCTTCTTGTTGCTGATATAAAACATTCTACCAAAAACATCTTAGGAGATAAAAGGTCTTTTTGGTTCATAATTTAAGATGCAGTTTGCATTAACTAATTTTCTGTCAACTTGACACAGACTAGAGTCATCTAAGTGGAGGGAACCGCTGTTGAAAAAAAATGTCTCTGCAAGCTTGGGCTGGAGGCAGGTCAGTAGAGCAATGGTTCACAACCTGTGGATCATGACTCCTTTAGGGATCACATATCCGATATCTTGCATATCATATAGTTACATTAAAATTCATAACAGTAGCATAATTGCAGTTATGAAATAGCAAGAAAATAATTTTATGGTTGGGGTCACCATAACATGGGGTCAACAGCATTAGGAAAGTTGAGAGCCACTGTGGTAGAGCATTCTCTCAGTGATTGAGGTGAGAGGGTCCAGCCCATTGTGGGTGCCCAGGAGAACTGGGAAGGTGGTCCTTGGTTCTGTAAGAAAGCAGGCAGAGTAAGAAGTGGAGAGAAAGCTAGTTCCATGGCCTCTGCATCAGCTCCTGTCTCCATGCTCTTGCCTGTTTGAATTACTGTGCTGACTTGCTTCAGTGCTGGACTATGGATGTTGAAGCATAAGCCAAATAAACCTTTTTCTCACCAAGTTTGCTTTGGGTCATGGTGTTTCATTTTAGCAACAGTAATCCTAGCTAAGACACAGTCTGTCATGATGGAGACGTCAGGGAGTAGAAGTCTGAAGCAGCTGCATATTGGATCTGCAGTCAGGAAAAAGAAAGCAATGAATGCTTTTGTTCAGCCCACTTCATTCCCTTTACACAATCTAGCCCCCCCAAGTGAGTGATGTCACCCATGGTGGGTATATTTTCTTATCTAAACTAATTAAACTAAGATAATACTTCATAGCTGTGCCCAGAGGCATGAATATAGATGCTATCAAGTTGACAGTGGCTATTAGCCATCACACCCCATTATTGGTATTATCACGATGATGATGATGATGAGGAGGAGGATGTAGGAGCTTTCACTTGTGGTCTTTCCATTATGTGTAGGCTTAATATCCACTATACTCTTAGAGGCACAACCTCTTCCTCACCTCTTCTGTGTGTTCCTGGAAGAATTCTACAAGAGAAAGGTGAGTGTGTGTTTTAAATATCATTTGCCTCCTGTCTTCTGGAGTTACCTTGGGTTAATTGATCTTGAATAAAAAGGTCTTGGCCACACTGACAGCTCTCAACAGAGTTTTGTTGTTGTTGTTTGTTTGTTTGTTTAGGGTTCCCTGTCCCTAATCTCTTTCATTGCTGATGTGGGTCTAGGAGTGGGAAGTCTCACTTTCAGCCCCGTGGTACTATACTACACTGTCCAGGCTATCTTCCTTACATTCTTATGTTCTGCCTGTCTTCTTGCAAACCACATTCATTTAAGATTATTTTATTTTTTGTGCATTTATGAGACATGTAACAGGGTGGTGTGAAGGTTAGACAACCTGCAGGAGTTAGTTTTCTCTTTCTACAATGTGGTTCCTAGGGATTAAACTCAGGCATTAAGTTTAGCAGCAATCATTTTTCCTCATTGAGCCATTACACCAGCCTCCACTCTTTTATTCATTACTGCTTTTGATACTGAGCTGGAACATGTCATCTACTGCAGGGTGGGACCCTGACAAACACCCATTCCTACATTTGCTCTCCAATAAGAAACAACCTGTACCCCTTATCTCCTTTGTTGTTCCAGATATACTATTGACTTCTGTTCCCCTCAAAACAACATTATCCTGAAATTATTTGATGGGGCAAATGATATGCTTGTTCTTCTTTTGAATATATTACCTATCCTTGCATTTTGTCTTGAAGCATGGTCCAAATGATAAGCCATATCTTGACAAGACTGCACCTGCCCTTTTGAGCTGTGATCACCTGACCTTTCAGAACTCTCTCTTTTCCAGGCTGCATTCTTAGTAGCCTCCTTACTTTCTCCCCACCTCCTTTTTAGAACATGGCTTAGACAGCATTTTCGTGCACTGATGATATCTAGCTCAAATTTTGGTGAAAATATTTAGAGAATCACATTAAACTAGACTGTTTAGAGTCTTAGATAACTCTGGGGAGCCCCCAAACACTTGAGAAAGGACTCTACATATAGACAACCTTGCTACTTCTAGGCATGATACATGAAACCCATGACTAATAATTGCCTCATATCTTCCTCCCTTCCCCCTACTTCCTCTCTAAATTTCCTCACATACTTTGAGATACAAAGATGGGAGCTGTCTTAAACCCTCCATTATGAGATCTGTGCAGCCCAGCCTGTCTCTAACACACAGCATTATCTTCCCAATAACCATCTGAGTTCATTCAGAAGCAATGGCTATGTCACATGATAGTGGAGAACTCCCTGAGGACACCGAGAAGTCAAACTGGGTTATCTAATGAGCATTTGCAAGACCTCATGCATATTGAGTAGGACTAAGATGATGTTCCAGAGATCTCCTGGTTGCTTCAGCATCATCACTCTGTGAAGGGAAACAAGCCCTCTTGATTATATTCAATGGGATTTTGAATATACATTGTTTTCTATATCTGAATAGGCCTTGTTCTCTGTCTGCCATGACAGACAATGTACTTCCTAGGCAGACAATGGCCAGTGATGAAGAGTGTTTGTCAAAGAGAAAGTTAAGACTCAGGAGAATTAAAAATAATCTTCCCCGTGCAGATTTTTCTCTGGGAGGGAACTGAGATCTGCCTTTTGTAAGTGAGGTTTGGCAAGAGGTCTAGCCTTCTCATGGAGGGTAAAAACCAATTCAGCATGTTAAGTAGGACAGTCCATACACAAGTCTCTTTATAAAAACCTTTAGCCTCTATAGCATGAATAGAATCTTTATTTTAGGTATATTAATACTTCTATCTATTATACCAGTTGGGGAAGGGAATAAAATTATATATGGAGTTATATGTGGAGTTTTCTGGGCAACTGAATGTCTTCAGCTCCTTTCTTTGTCTGTTAACTAGTTTTAATTGTCAACTTGACACAGTGTAGGAAAATGTAGGAAAAGAGTCTTGATATTAGCTTATCTATATCAGGTTGGTGTAGACTTATATTTTTTAAAACCTATTTTACTAAGGGTTCTTAAACACGTCAACCTCCCTCACAGCTCACTGACTAAAGTTAGGGGAGGAAGATGGCTAACAGGCCAAGGGGATGCACACCTGTTTAGAAGTAGTTCTTGGAGTCAACTTCAGGTTGGTGTATGAGCATGTCTGTAGGGGATTGTCTTGATTGCCTCAATTGTAGTGGGACAGTCCACAGCTTATGATGTACCATTCCCTGGGTCTGGGTCTTGGACTGTAAAAGCAGAGAAAGTGGGCATTCATTTTCTTTCTATTCTTTATTCTTGGCTGTGGGTATGACTAGCTGCTGGAGTTCCTGCTTTGACTTCCCATAATGGTGAAGTATAACCTGGAACAAACCCATTCTCCCTAATGCTGCTCCTGTCAGGGTCTTTTATCACAGCAACACAAGTGAAACTAAGGAGGTCTGCTATGATGCAGTTCAAAAGGTTTTGTTTCTCTAATGTGTTAATAGCAAACATCTATGTCCAAGGGTGAATGCCTCAGGCACTTGAAGTGAACAGGGGTAGAGTGTCTAGTTTTATTCCAAGTCTTTTCTTGACACTGTCTAACGTTTGGCCAATCATTTCCCATAGAGTTCTCCATAAGACTAATGATATCACAAGCAACACCACGTCTCCTCACCCCATCTCCAGTTGTATTCCATGACACTTTTCATGCTGAGTTTCCTTGTTAGTGTTGTATCTACTCCTACAGCTTACAAGTATTCACTATTTCTAATCAGGCTGGCTTTAGAACCCAACGACTTGCTGTCGAATGAAACACAGGGATGTAACTGAATTTCCTTTAGTATTGTCCATAGGCTGCTAAACAAGATTTGCACCCTATCTAGCTCCTTTGTCTAAACTCTTTGTCCATTCACTCCTACTCTGTGTTTCTTTCTTAAGTCTAGCCTTTGATTCCTGACAAATAATTCTTTCAAATGCAAGGTTAAACTGTTTTCTATGGCCTTTGATATGAACGCAAATAAGTGGCTTTAGAAATGCCTTTCTACTCATTCCTTCTTATTTACCTCAGGTCAGGGTAATTTGCCTTGGAGTCCTGGTTTCCAATAAAAGTGCTGGAGGCTCTGGAAAGAGCAGGTGATTGAAGCGAGGAGTCTGCAAAGCCAGGCTCCTTTCTGGCCTTTCCCCTGATTAAAACAATAATAACAATCATCTGAGCATCCATTTGATATCTTTTGAGAGTCTCATTAGTTAATTTGTGATTTTGAAAACCCAAATTATACTTTTAAAACTTGTACAATTCATGAACTTGTTTAGAATAGAATGTATAATTTAATATGTTAAAGCCCAAAGGAAATTGACTTCATTTGTAACATTTTAAAGCTATCTTGCTCTCCAGAGATGACTGTACCTGTGTTTTGTGTGTAATGTGTTTTAACCACGTCCACCTGCCCATTCCTGTGTTTCAAAGGACAGTAGTCCTTTGACTTAAAAGTTGTTGTCAGTTGCAGCAGTTGGCAGTAGATCCTTAGTGCAGATGGCCTTTGGGTTGGAGACAGAGAGTTTAAACTGCTCTGTAACCTCTCAGATCTTTCCTACAGCAGAGCCAGGTCATGTGTTGATTAGGCAGGATTCTCACATCAAACATTCACTATGGAAGGAATCATCCTGTTATTGATTTCCCTTTAAAATCTGAATGAGTGCTAACTTGTGGTATATGTTAGGTGCTACCTATTGGCCAAATTGCTAGCATTTCTTACACAATAACCATTCTGACTGTTGGTAGCTTTAACCATTTTTTTTTTTTTTTTTTTTGCTGGCCACTCAGATTGCTCTTGACTAGAAGCAATAGAGTAAGATGATTAATGCTTTTGAAAGTGTAGCTTGATTACATTCATTGTGCTCACAAGTGTTGACGGTGCTCACTGTGGGATTCCACTAAGGAAATGTAGGTGCTGAGCACAATGAGAGGCAGAGTGCTAAGCAAATGCAAGCCTTTTTCATTAGTTTGGAGGCATAATAGTTGCTCCCTATCTGAAAACATGAAATCTAGCTGGTGGGGTGCCTGGAATAGATAGCATAAAGGTGTTAACGTTGGTGGTAGAATAGAGTAGGAGGACGGAGTCCACTTCAAGGTGGATTTGTTGGGACTGTCTTCAGGAAGGAAATGGAACAATAAGTGAGATTTCAGGATAGGGAAAGAAGTCATGAAAGTGTCATCCAAACTAGATACTACATCTGGAGCTTTACATACATATACATGCATACATAATGCATAAACATACATACATACATACATACATACATAAACATACATACATAATATATATAACATATACATACATAAACATGCATACATACATAAACATACATACATAAACATACATAAACATACATACATAATATACATAACATATACATACATAAACATGCATACATACATAAACATACATACATACATAATATATATAACATATACATACATATATACATACATAAACATGCATACATACTACAATCTTGTTAGCTCCATCAGACAAGAAATAATGACTCAGGCACTTAGCAGGACCAAGTATTAAGAGCTCTTGTCTGTCCTAGGCCTTGGCTATATGATTTGACTCTCTCTCTCTCTCTCTCTCTCTCTCTGTGTGTGTGTGTGTGTGTGTGTGTGTGTGTGTGTGCACGCGCACGCACGCACTCGCAGAGAGAGAGAGAGAGAGAACAATAGAGAAAGAGAGAGAGAGAGTCAGACATAAAGACAGAGAGACACAGAGAGTGACATGGATCATGGAAGCACAGTAAAACAATTACAGAGATAACATTCAAATCTATAACAAACTACCAAATGCCTAAGAAAATAATTTTTAAATATTAATCAGAAAGGAAGAATTTAAATTTTCTTTTGTTCACTAGATGTTCTCATGTTAGATTTGTCAGTTATATAAAACAAATCTAGCATGATATGTAAGCAAAGAAAGATACATGGGACCATCATGAACCTAGAATTCTGCATTAGGTGTTGATGCTCATTTGACATTCAAGAAGAGAAACAGAAACATCAGAAACAATAGAAGATTTGTTCCCCACTCCACCCCTTCTTCATCTCTCTCAGTTATCATCCTGTGAATTTAACATGAGGGACAATTATGTGCCTGGACAAGCAGTTCTCAGAGACCATCATCACATCTGAGACTGAAGCTTGAAGTCTGTGGGCAGACAGATAGGAAGGGAAGGCTGCAACCAGACTGGAACTGCATCTTCAGAATGATGTAATGAAGCCTTCCTACTGCCTCTGCCTTTTATGAAGAAGGCATCCTCCTGAAGCTAAGACCTTTACTGTGGATGCAAAACCATAGATGTGCTTTCTGTATTACATCTCAGAGACAAATCAGCACAACAGAGGCCATGTGTGCATGCTACACAAGGCTCCCTTCCAGCACCCAGTCCCAGCATTTCCTCAGTGTCTCTCTTTGTGGCTTATTCTATTCAGCCACATGTAATAAAGAGGATCAATGGAACTGTGGCTCAGCATACCCTACTTAATATACCTAGAAGTCTTCACATGTTTTAAAATGTGTTTCTTCAATAGAAAAATTTTCATTCTGCCAATGTCTGCATCTACTATTATAGGAACAGATATAACAGCACAAAAGTAAGCTAGTTTGGGGGAGGATCATTCAGTTTAGGGAGTGTAGATAATTAATCTTAGTAGTTTCAGGGCAGAAAAAGTCAGAGTCATCATTTGCACAAATGAAGACATTGCAGTCTATGGAGAGGCAGTTTTCAATTACCATTCTAATCACAGCGAGAATAAAGCAGGAATTATGTGCCTTGTGCCATCTGATTTGCCTGGCAGGCTAAGACCCTGACTCCTGGGTACATTCGTACTTAAGTTTGCCCGTAGAAAAGTGATCAGAATGATTTTCTGATGATTTGTGTGCATGCTTCTGGGTTAGAAACATAGATTTAAACCTTTATCTCAAGTCATTTCATTCTTGAGAAGGCTTTGTCCATGACATTTCCCAAATCCTAGTATATAAAGAACTATAATAGCATTCTAGATGGAGATGGAGAACACAAAGTGGAAATTCGAGTGACCTAGCCCAGGGACCCCATGACAGTCTGTATATATCAAGCTAGCAGGTAGGTTAGAAGCATTCAGTACAAAGGAAAGTGATGGAAATATCATGAAAGCTCTTCTATACCATACAGTTTGGAATATATACTAAACACATTTATGTATCTTTGAGTCTAATGAAATTGTCATGACTTTTATTCAAATTTGACTCATCTGTAGTCATCATAGAGAAATTACTAAGCTGAAATCACTATTGCTGGGGCTAAAATGATAGTGATATCATAACATTGGCTGAGTTGGAAGAAATAAAATGTATTATAATGAAAATATAAGTTCCTTTATTAATACACAAGAACAACACTGTGGAGCTGTGGGTGGGAGACAGACGCCTTACAATGGATGGAGATGAAGAAGCTGTCAGAACTAGGTCTTGAAGGCTCAGTGAGATTATTGAGGTGTGGAGAGCACTTTATACATTGTTTAATCTGACTTTGTCTGGTTTAAGAGGCCAGGTGAAGATAGAAGATATGAAATTTTAAAAGGGTACTTAACTCTTGATTTTTCAATTTCTCCTTTCATTACAATGATTGGGACTTAAAGTGTTTACAATTAAAGTTAATGAACATTTTATTGCTCCTGTCCCATCATAGCAAATTAGACTCTTGCTTTTCTTTCTCAAAGTGGGAGAAGGCCTCAGGCAGCCTCTTCCCAAAGCCAGTGCTATACAGTGACAGGCTCTGCAGAATAGTCTGTGGGCATGACATTTGGAGTAGGTGCTTTGTAGGAAGGAAGGAATCTACTGAGAAACAATCACAAGCTATGTGGAGGCTGAGAGAGACTTGGTACACATAAGGAGATGGGGCAGGGGAAGGCCAACTCCCCTGGAAGTGGCCAGAGCATCTTGTAAACTCCGAACTCACCTTGTGATGTGGGGCTAGAAGAGCGGCAGTAGGTCAGAGTTCTTGCCATTGCTTGAACTCCTGTCTTCAAAGATAAGCTGCTTTTCCCCTCCCACTTACCCCTCCCTGTGTGCCCGTGTGCCTAGGTTCCCGTGTGTGTGTGTGTGTGTGTGTGTGTGTGTGTGTGTGTGTGAAGGATACTCAGTATATTTTTATTGGATTTCAAGGAGACTTTCAATATTCCATAGTGTATCACCTGAGATGGCACAATCACAAGAAGAACAAGTAGAATAGAGGACCCCTCCTCTTTGCCAGGAAAAGTCTGACTGTCCTGTCTAGGATCCTTCAGCTTAGTCTTTTAGTCCCAACATGGGTGTTTTACCTCGGCTCCCAGGTATGGGCTTCAGTATTACTGGGTAAGAAACGAAGCGTCTGTGTCAGCACTCACGGTGTTTTGGAGATGCCTCCTGGGTTCTAGCAGACCCCTTTGACTCTAACTCCAAACAGAAGAACTTACTCACATGTCCATGTAACTTTTCAATTTTAAAACAGCCCCAGAGCTAAAAAACAAAAACAAAAAACAAAAACACTCTACTGAGTTTTCTTAAAGGGTGCTCTAGTTATTAAATTCCATGATTACATTCATCACAAATGGCCCTTAATGCTACCTCTGCCCCACCATCCTGTCTGATGGATTTATTTTGTAGAATATTAATGGAGTGACTCTATATACATGCCTCTTTGTGCCTTCCATGAATAGATGCTGCCATTTATTTTTGTTTGTTTAGAATGAGGGATGCATAGTATAGAAGGGCTAAGCAGAGGGCATCTAGCTACACAGAACAGGAGAGACTTGCAGAAGAGGTGTCAGGAAAGTCCGTGTGATGCATGGCAAGAAGATTATTGTTTGTCTATACTCCAGAATGACAACTTGGTGCCCACTATTGACCCACACCTGTGTTACAGCTTCCTCTTCTGGATATTTCCATTCTTTGTAGGACAGTTGCTTTCTGGCTAGAGTGAAAGATAGATCCAGTCTTACTTCTTTTATCTCTTCCTTTTCACTTCATATTCCCATCTAATCCATAGACCATGATCATTTTCCATCCCACCAATTTAGGCTCTCATCTCGAATACACAGTAGGTCTTCAGGTTTTGTTTGCCCTTCAGTCATTCTCAGCATGCGATTGGGACTAACATTTCTGAAGAATCATGTAGATTCTTAGTAACCTGAGTCATTACCACTGTGTTTCTGTATTAATGTCATGGTCATCTCATACAGACTTTCTCCCTTCCTCTCCTTCATCCAGTGGAGCCCCATCTGATCCTTATCAATAAAATTCTCTCTCTCTCTCTCTCACTGTCACCATGCTGATTTACTTCCCAAATATCATCCAGTGATCAAAGGACTCCCTGCATCTCAGTTCTAGACTGTGTTAGTTCACTGGGCTCTTCAGGTTCTACTCTGTTGTGTTATTTAAAACAGTTTTGTTTTGTGGTCACCTTACTATGAGCAGGCTTGTGTGCAGGGCAGTGACCTGGTAAATTTTCTTGGATCCTTTTCATGCCACGTGTGTGTGTGTGTGTGTGTGTGTGTGTGTTTGTAAATACACTATATTTGTACTAGTGGGAAATAATGATTAGAAAGATACTGGAAGTGTCATAAGTCACACAGCACGTTTGCTGAGGGCAACTATTACCTTAACCAATGATAAATATCTCTAACCGTGTTGATTTTTTTTTTTTTTCATTTTGGTAAGTACAGTTTCTGAGAAAGTTGAAATCTGTCACAGAAAGGAATCACCACCATCCTGGTGGTTTCCTAGGACCTATCATTTTGAGTTTCTTTTTAATTAGAGCACAGGAGTTGTGGATGTAACATTTTGAGTGTTTTTACAGAATTCACACTTTGCTCACATAATTTATGTTTTCCTTGGTAACTGGTGGAAACATTTGAAGGGTCAGCCTAGGAGTAGCATAATCACTGGGAACAACTTTTCTAAGCCTCTCTTCCTTGTGTCATTAATCAAAAGAAACACACGTAGTAACCCAGCCTGTCAGATTCACTCACAAAAGTTGCAATTTATCTCCAAGCCATTCTTGCCCCTTGAACCTGCTAGCTGATTGGGTAATGAGTAATTACACACCTTCAGTTATTACTCTGACTTAGAATTTTTCAGCTTCCATTTTCTGTCAGCAAATGGGACTAAACTGCATGCGTGTTGGCTTGAGTACACAATGAATCAGAATTAATGAAATGTCATATCCATTAAAGCAAACTCAGAAAATTGCATGCAAATATGGATAAGAGGGCTCTTAGTTCCAGCTTTGCCACTATAAGCAAAACTTGCAGGTCATTTCTATATAATCTGTCCACTACAGTCATTCTGCAGGAGGCAGGTCCTAGAAACAGTAAGGATTAGGAAGTACCACAGACCTCTATGCAAATACATGGGAAGGAAGGAATGTAGACTGAGATGGTTGGCTTTAGTTGCTAACTTGACACAATCTAGAATCATGTGAGGAAAGAGTCTCAATAAAAGATTATCCGGGGGCTGGTGAGATGGCTCAGTGGCTAAGAGCACCCGACTGATCTTCCAAAGGTCCGTAGTTCAAATCCCAGCAACCACATGGTGGCTCATAACCATCCGTAACAAGATCTGACGCCCTCTTCTGGAGTGTCTAAAGACAGCTACAGTGTACTTACATATAATAAATAAATAAATCTTAAAAAAAAAAAAAAAAGATTATCCGGAACAGACTGGTCTGAAGGCATATTTGTGGGAAATTGTCTCTTATTTTGTGAGCAAGGAGGTGTTCATTGTAAACCGGACACAATAAACAATAAAGAAGAACGATACAAAACCTGATGATTTAGCATTCGAAATGAATTTTTGCATAGCAAAATATACCTTTTGAATGTGAACCCCCATACATGACATAGTGTGTGTTGATCAAATCTACCCCTGATTCTCTTTCTTCCAATCTCCCCCTTTTCCCCTTGTCACTCCCCCCTCTAAACTTTATGTGTTGTCATTTGTTTTGTTTTTAAACCATCAGATCCACTTAGCTCTGGCTTTGTGTGGAAGAGTCTATATAGCAGCATCTCCTGGAGCTTGGGTGGCCTCTTAGGGGCCAAATCTTTGAAATACACTGACTCTCTTGTCCCCAGCATTATCGGTTGCCAGTGGCTTCTCAATCAGGAATGGCACTTCATGAACTACTGATCAGGCCAGGCTGGGGGTTTATCTGGCTTGATCTTGTATAGATCTTGTATACAATATGAGAGCTGCTCTGGGTTCATGTGTACAATAGCCCTATCATGTTGGAAAATACTGTTTCTCTGCAGACTTGTGCTATCTCCTGTTCTCATCAGCTTTTCATCCTCTCTTCTGAAATGATCATTGAGTCTTATGAGGACAGGTGTGACGCAGGCATCCCATTTAGAGCTGAGCGCACCACAGTCATCTTTTATTCTCTTCATATTGACCTTGATTAGATTCATGTGGAAAGACCCAGGCCCCTGCAGGTGGTCTCATTGCCTGGATCTGTGTCCTGAACTATATAAAAATAGAAGCAATGAGGTGAGCAATAAGCAGGTGTGTGGTTACTTTTCCCTTTCCTCTTGACTGGGGATGGGTTGGATGCGTTCAGGTCCCTGCTTTGATTTCTCTTCAGTGATGGACTATAACTTGGAATTGTGAATCAAATAAACACATTCTCTTTTCAAGTTGCTTATGACGAGACATTTTATTATAGCATCATGAAATGGAACCAAGACACCTGCCTATTAAGAACAGCTGCGGTTCTGAAATGCATACTTCTTTACCTACAGTGCAGGGGACCATTCCTCTCAGTGAAGAGTTGTATTGTTGTAGGGAGTCAATGACATTGGCTCTGTCATTGCTGGCTGGTATAATGTTGAAGCCAAAGATGGGTTGACAAGCTGGCAACAGGATGTACTAGTTTGCTTTTGTAGAGTCCACGTGATCTGTTTCTAATGCCAAGCACTTTAAAGCTTGTAAGGTACACTATTGACTCTGCTGCTTCTTTGGCACACATAAACTGGTGTGCACCTTTAATATTGGGGCAGTGTGTCTGCATATATTATATGAGAGCAATGTGTTTTTCCCTTCCTAGCTGATAATCAATATGACAATGTCAATAGCCTGCAGACTGTCCCTGTGGCTTGTGTTTGACTTCAAACCTAACCATGTGTTATCATAGACCTGTGTAGATTGATAAATGAGTGACAACCCCTTAGTTCTGCAGATTTTGAAAAATTACCCAATCAAGTAACTGTAGTGAACCATATGTCACCTTTCTATGGACCAGCAGCCTCTGGATTCCTGGTTTGGGCTGCATTGAGGAGACTAGACTATCAGTACTATGCCTTAGCAGCAACTAAATGGTTGATTCTGGAAGTCTCCCAAGAACATCATTAGCTAGAGGCCCTTCTGCTAATATGTATAACATATCTGTTGCTGTAAAATTATCTATGTCAAAATAATGCACTCTCTCTTTTTAAAGTGATTAACTCCCTCTCCCCCTCCCCCCCCCCCTCTCCCCCCTCCTCCCTTTCCCTCCCCCTTCTCTCTCCCCTCCTCTCCCTTTCCCTCCCCCTTCTCTCTCTCTCTCTCTCTCTCTCTCTCTCTCTCTCTCTCTCTGTATGTGCGCACGTGCGTGCATGTGCCTGTACAGATGCACTAATAAATTTGCAAAGAGAGAACTGGAACTACGTGACCAGTCACACAGAAACTTGAGATTTCACTCCTAAATGGCTGCAGAGGTTGCAGCAATTTACAAGTAGAAAACTCTACTCACAGATTCTCAGGGAATTATAGAAAGTTATGTAGGAGAACAGTTCATCAATTAAACAGGTAGGCACAGGTCACTCAATAGCCCAGCCTCTCAGGATAAGCCTGGGTATTGGTCATTCCAGGTTCATATGTACTAGTTTCATATGCCTTAGTTTCCTTCCAAGAATATCAGGCTCTTGACCTACAGAAGGATGCATTATTTGGAGGAAATAAGCTGTCCAGTAATAAATCAGTCTGTCTAGCTTTCCAGCTTCCCCTTTGAGGTTTCCAGGCCATTCAAGAGGCATCTCATGATCCCATCTTCAACACAAGGGAAGTCAGCCATGTATGATTGTGTTACAGGTGCTTTTTAGGTAGCAATGGAGAGAACAATGTGAATGCTGTACAATTATCAGAACTTTCATAAGAGCCTTTTCCTCAGAAATTTAACCTCTGTGAACATAGTTGTTGCTCTCTAATTGTGTCACTGGAGTCTTACACACCTTCCTTTCCCTGGAATTAACTGAAGCAGGAAGAGATATGGTTACACTTAGCAGTGCTGCAAGATAGGAGACTATGCAGGAGGCATGAGTTTGGCATAAGCTAGGACCAGGGACCCTAGAGCAAGTGCTAAACAGCCTGGTTTGCAGGACTGATAGAACCCCCACCTAATTCTTCCAGACTTCCAGTCACCCAAATGGCTGTGTTTTTGCAATTGAATGCAGAGGAAAATGGATTGAGTGATCTTTGAGAATATTCAAAACTTGTAATTTGGTTACTTCCAGCTCTGAAAACAGTTGAGTTTTCTCTTGTTCTTCCTGCCAGGACCAGTACACCTCTTCTCCTTTGTGCTTCCTCCTTGCCTTCCTCCTGAGGCTTCTTGACATCTCACAGCTGCTCAGCTTTGTTCTGGTCACACCAGGATGCAGCAGCAGGTAGGAGCCAGAGACCAATCAGCGTCTGATAAAGACAAATCTGTGCCCACAGCCAGAACAGATGTTCCACCTATTAGGGAAGAAGTCTGTTGTTGAATCTGTTGAAGTAGTTCAGTTTTCATGTGAGGATTTTGGATTTTGTTGTAAAGTGTATTCCTCCCTCCCTCCCTCCCTCTCTTCCTTCCTTTTGAGAATTTGATGAGTGACTTTTGTATTCATTTATTTCCACCCCACCATCTTCTTCCCTATGACCCAAACTTCCTCTCAAAATTGTGCCCTCTTCTTTACTGATTACTGTTACATATATAAATATATTGATGTATATATGAGTATGTAAATACAACCTGTGGCACCTACTTTGTGTTGATTCTATGTATGTGAAATTAGGACCAACCACATGGCATTGGATAACCTATAGGGAAGTTCAATTTCTAGAGAAGAATAATCTCCCTCTCTTAGCAGTATTAACTGTCTCTAGCTCTCGATATAGGGGTGGGGCCTTCAGAGATTTCCTCCATCCACACTGGCATATCAGCTGGTATTATTACTGTGTTGCAGTTGTTAAAGTGAGCATATAATTGAGATTTTTATGGGTGCAGCTTCCCTGCCATGCAAAGAAGGAAGTACATTGTTAAAGATGTCCTGGTCTTCCATCTCTTAAAACTCATTCTACCCTTCCCTGAGCCTTAGGTGTAAAGAGTGTAATTTACCATGGAAGGGTAAGAGGTTGTATCATTTGCTCTAGATAACTCAGTTATAATGTGCTTCAGCATGATTATCTCTCACAAATTATAACATTATAGGGTCTTGCTGAGGTAGAATCGCAGAGACTTCAGGGCCCTCTATGATACTCAAGGCAGGACTCCTACATAGTCTGGTCATTTAGTGTTCTGCACCTAGAAAAGCATCCTTGCCTGCTGGCAGTCTGTTAGGGACATACTGCCGCATACGCTGGGTCCAATCTGCTGAGTCAGAACACACATTTTAATTGGACACACACAGTACTATTTGCATGGACATAAATTTCCCTCTACAGCATTCTTGACCAAGGAATAGCCCTCTGGATATGGGATGCCATCTGCTTCATTACAAGGTATTCTATCTGCACGTATTTCTAAGCATCAAAATGTGCTTTTTATAATGATGACATTGAGGAATATTTATCCATATCCCTGGGGAAGTTTATTCACCTTTGTCTGTGTGACTTTTAAATGCTCTACAAGTGTGTATTGCCTTGATTGATCTTCACAGCAGCTGGGCAAAATCGGCATCATTTGTTTTAACTAAACAGAATTGCAACAGCAAATCTACAAGGGGGATATTTTTTTACTTTTCTTACCTTGTATGTGAGAGAGATGAGGCAGGAAGGATTGAGGAACTTTCTTAAAGTCAAATGGCTGGGAAGTGGATCCTGAACTCAAATTTAAGGAGCTTGCTCAGAGGG
This sequence comes from Mus pahari, assembly GCF_900095145.1. Classification (NCBI taxonomy): domain Eukaryota; kingdom Metazoa; phylum Chordata; class Mammalia; order Rodentia; family Muridae; genus Mus; species Mus pahari. The sequence goes on along the minus strand of NC_034596.1, from coordinate 6,783,543 downwards.
AGCTTAGCATACCCAAGAAGTAACTATGCACTGTGTATACATACGTATATGTATATGTATATGTATATGTATATGTATATGATGTATATGTATAATATTATTTAAGTGATTATATACACATATATGTGTGAATTCTATTTTTAACCATGAAAACTATTGAATTATTACATATGTATATGTGCTTGTACCTGCAAGTTTATGTGTGTGAAAGTAATAAGTGTGTGCAGATCACTCATGTGTGCACATGTGTGTAGAGGCCAGAGTCCAACCTTTGGCATTAGCTCCAACAATGCACAGTCATCACTTTTGAGGCTGGGTCTCTCATTGGCCCGTGTCTTACCAATTAGGCTTCATTTGTTGGGCAGCAAGCCCCAGGGATCCCCCTTGTCTTCTTAGTCTTGGGATTACAAATGTTTTCCACTTTGCCTGATATTTTTACAAGGATGCTAGGGATTAAATATGGGACTTCATACTTGTAGGAAAAATATTCCACTGGAAGGGAAATATTCTATTAAGTAAGCTATCTTCCTATTCTAAAATGTCACTCATTTTCAGTCTGTTCAGTGTGTTCTACACAGGACTTTATCGTATTTCTTTATTAAGTCATCAAACTATAGTTATCAACTAGTGTGGTCTTTACCATTTCAGTCAAAATCTCAACTATGTGCTTTCAATCTGGGAAAACTTGTATCTCCAATCTGTACTGAACAATACAGCCAAACACTTAATGAATACTTAGAGTGCTGGCTGATATTGAACTCATTGCCTTTCCCCTCAAAGATTGCTCTTAAGCCAAATCTTTCATAGTGCATATTTGTTGAGATGAATTTGGCTGAGAAGTAAGTGTCTTGGGCTTCTGCCCACATAGAGTTCATGTGATAGCCCACATGGAGTTCACGTGAGAGCCAGTGCCATCCTCCAGGGCAGTGAGAATGCTTGGCATGGGCATCTTTTTCCAGGCCAGGGCTAAGAAGGGTGAAATTTGATATCTGTCTCTGCTAAATTCCATCTTGTTAGCTGTACCTCATTATTCATCCTGTCAAATTGTTCAGATTCTTGGTTCTATCACTCAGCATATTTGCTAGCTAGCCCACCCTTGTGTCATCTGAAAATTTGATCAACACACCTTCTCTCTTTATTATGCAATTTACAGCCAAAAGTGCTGAGTGGGCCAAAGTTAAAGGAAGCCCATGGGATGATACAAGCTCCGAGAGACCTCCCCTGCAGGCTGACTTCAGTTCATTAATCTGCACATTTGGACAAGGCATTCAATCATTGTTCTATTTCAGAACTCTTTATGGAGTCTATATTTCTCCATTTCCTTAAGGAGCATGATAGGTAACACCCTGCTGTAACTGCCAACACCCTCTGGTTAGATGACCTTGAGTTACTGTGCTAGAGGCAGTATTGTTTAGTTAAAGGCACCTGGAATCAAGATTCCAGAAATGAGCCACATAGGAGCACTAGATATGTCATTTACATTCAACATAGCCTGTATTTAGAGTGGATCAGAGAAGCAAAAATGGTAGCACAGAAGTAAATGTATACAAGTGTATGTATGTATGTATATATACATATATAATATATATAGATATACATATTCATACACACACACATATATATATGTTTTCTCTCTCACTTATATACTATAACACTGACTATGTACATGCAATTCAATTTAGGGAACTGAATATGTTGGTAAGGTCACATGATTATATAGATCTTGATATCGTATGGTGGATAGTTGAGAAGAACTAATTATAGAGAGATCAGGAAAAAAAAATGAGAATCCATGATGTTGTGTTATGTTTCTTCATTTCCATGGCTTCAGCTTTAATGACGTAATTAACCTGTAGGAGAATCTGGCTCCTCCATCACACATATAAATAAGTATTGACTGTGTGGCTATACAGAGTATTAGTATCCCTTCCATCCATCATTCCTCAAAAACGTTTTTGTGCTTTGCAGAGAAAGCAACCTTTCTTTGCGAATTGGGTCTTACAGATCAGAAGAAGCAAATTTGTGAGTAAGGCAAAATCTCCTTTTGCGTATTCTGTAGGAGTTACTGTAGATAAAAAGCTTCCATCTTCTAAGGTGTTGATTCTGGAACATGTAATTTGGGGACTGAAAATAGACAGATCTGGGGTGGGGCATTGGTTTATTACAAACAGTGAGGTAATGACTCCAATTTCAGTTGCTGATCAGTGTGATCTTATTGCTAAGACAAGACAACACACTTCCTTGTACCTAGAATGTAGCTGTCAGTCTAGCTAACATATATACGAGTAGCTGCCACATATACCAATTTTAAATGATTCATATAGTAAAGATCCTCAAATGTTTGCCTTCTACCTGGCAGGGCCAACATTGCACCTTCACTATTTTGCCTTAGTGATCATCAACTCTGCGGTCATATGTTATAATGTAACGTTGGGTAGAAGCCTGGATCTTAACATGGATGATAACATACTGTTGGAAATTTTTGAGTTATATGAAGCAATAATGCCTTTAAGAAGGACATTGTGAATGGTGCACCAGAGGGTGAAGAATAAGGTCACTTGCAGAACAACTTCAGTCCGTTGTTTTACTCTTAAGGTCAAAAGTAACAAACCTAAAACCTAGTTCTTCTAGCTCATGTTTCCATTTTCTATTGGAGGGTGGTATCTAGTTAAACACTACTCAATCCCTGACACATAGCTTTGATATATCACAAGAGGAACCGCAGTAGTGTAGTAGAACCTGGAGTCCTATGAGAAATGAGCTAACTTTGTGACATAGTGCCTCTACTTACATCTGTATGTTTCCTAAGGCAGCTTAGTTTCTTCCATTTTGAGATGGAGACAACAAAGATCCAACTCAGGTTCTTATGCCAGTTACATTTGATCACCCCACAATGGAATATTCGTATTTCAGAAGCTCTGTATGTGGATACTTTATGAACTTGACTGTGTTTAATCTACAGATACTTTTATCGCTTGTTAGCAGATGGGCAACCGAGGTTCTAAGTGGTCTAACATGCCCGGGCACACTGCTGGATGGGGATAGAGACAGGATTGAAATTCTAGCTGTTTTGTTTTTAGGCCAGCATGCCTTTTCCATTTGGCATGTCTCCACTGTACCACGGCGATGTGCAAGCTCTAAAACACCTGCAGGGTTGAACTACAGGTCTGAGCTCTTATTTCATTTGAGCAGAAGTTCACTGATACCCCACTTCCCCATTTGCCTAGAAATTCTTGGTCTAGCCATCTGTGAACTTTGCCTTGAATTCCTGGGATGCATCTCTCTTTGCTTTCCTTTGGAAATTTACTTCCTCGGTTGTAATTATTTTCTTCTGAATATTTACACTTTACAAAGTACTTTTATTTCTGTTTTGTCAGTTAGCATAGAAGACCCTTTTTCCACTGTATGTCTCAGAGCCAGAAGCCATGTAGCTTAATGATATGTGGAAGCTGATCACTGACAGCCTTTCACCTAGCCCGAGGGCTTTTGTCTAGCTTTCCACAGTGTTATGGAAGCTCTAAGTTCTTGGTAACTGTGAAGCCACTATTTCTCCTTCTTACTTTATAGTAGACATGTTCTTGTAGAAATATGTGTCTGTGGGTGGCACTTGAGATGTTAATAGACGTTAATTCAACAGTGCACAAAAGAATACCTAAAATTTCTCAGCCAAGTATTATTTTATAATTTTTTCAGAAATAATAACATTCTCAAGGCCAGAACCAAACAAATTCCAGTTGACTGGGGAAACCATATTGGCAGTAATAGAATAATTAACAAGTTTCTGGTTTAAGTGACTTACTTTGCTTTGTATATTATTAAACCAGTCTCCTGTCAGTTATCCTGTTAAAAATAACTTAAACACTTAATCATAAAATGGTGAATGGTATAGAAATCCATCACCATGCCAGTAAGAAAGTGAACATTTATCATATATCAGAAAAGTAAGCAAAAGCAGACACAAGTGGTGGGACGTTCCCTACCCACGGTTTCTTTGTAGGGCTGTTTGCTAAGTTCTTTGGATACTGATCTTCAGTTTTATAGGTGGAACAGGAGTCAAGACATGTCCAGTGACAGACTGACTCTAGAATGTGGCCATTGTCCTGAGAGCTAAGATCTCAGGAGGGTGAATTTCAGCTGTAGAAATGCTTACCAGTAATAGTTTTGTTCCCTAACACTAGGTTGAACAATACTGAGGCTGCTGAAAATTGTTTCCAATGAAACTAGCAACGGCATCTGATTTGAGACAATAGAAAATGACCATTTACTCACAATTCTATGTTTTGTGCCTTGAATAGTATTTGGTACACTGTGGGTTCTGAGTGAATATTTCAAATGAATAAAACTGAAAGGTAAGTGCAAAAATGTGCATATAAACAATCTTAATAAAATAATTCACCATGAAAATTAAGCGAAGCCTACATTTATCATCTGCCAAAACCAGAAGGGAGAACTCGGAAGTGAGGAATGGGCTATCAGAGTGGCCGTGAGTGGGAGTTGACCAGACACTTGAATACGTGCCCAGATGTCTACCATCTATCCCACATTCTTCCCAGATTTTATTCATTAATTTACAATTCTTAGTTTCATTCTCATTTGAATGACATAGATAATAAAAAATTAATGACTTAGCTTTTTCAATGCATATAACTAAATGCAAATGTCTTGAATAATATGCAACTTCATATTTATAAGAGAAACATAGACTCCCAATTAAAAGCCCTGCGATGGGAGCTTAGCATCTTTCCTTACAAGAGTTACTCTAGATTGCATGATGGTTTCTCACCAGCCCCCTCTCTCATATTTAATCAGATTTCAAGATTAGGGATCCAATTTCCTTTTGTGTCTAGAGATTTATTAGAATGCTGCACAGTATTGTTTCCATGCCGCTCTTCCCCAACCCCTGGTTATAGAACTAAACTGTCTATCATACAATTACTTATTAAAAAGAAAATTATTTACTTTCCTGACTTAATGAACAAAAAGAGTGTGAAGTCACATCTCATGTAGGTGCTAGATTCAGAAATCAGTGAATTAGGTGAAAATCACATAAGGCTAAGACTACACAGGGAAATCTTTTTCTATTATCTATAATTTAAAATAGCCAAGGCTTTAAATGTACAGTCTTGTGTGCATTTATGTTTTATCTAATGTACCAGGTGGAAGGAACTGAAGGTAAAAGTTAAAGAGGAGCATTATCAATAGATGTTCAGTTTTATAAATCCTCTCCGTGTGTGTGTGTGTGTGTGTGTGTGTGTGTGTGTGTGTATACCTGTGATGTGTGTGCACATGTGGAGCTGGAGGTCGATGCAGGTTGTCTTCCTTTATCGCTTTTTTCATCTCGTGTTTTGAGATGTGGTCTCTCCAGGAACCCAGAACTTGCTGATTTGCTGTCCCATGAGCCCCCAGCATTCTCCTTTCACCCTAGTGCTTCAGTTACAGGCACATACTGCCACACCTGGCTTTTTACATTAGTTCTGAGGATCCAAACTCAGGGCATCACACTTGGCCTTTGTCCACTGAGTTACTTCCACAGCTCCAAATTCTCTGTTTTGAAGAAAAGTGAAAATCTATGAGAATAAGCATCAGGGTAGGCTGAGGATTCTAAAGTATCTCTGTGTGCATGAAGGACTCATTTTGCACTGTTATAATGCCTTTCTGTTGTATTACATATCCACATATTTCTTCATATGAAATGCGACCACTTGCATAGACTATAATGGTAATGGCTAGTGTTAGGATTGAGGCTTACAAACATGCAAATCTTTCATATACAGCTTTAATCACCCATTACTACAAAGAGATTTGAAGTTCAGTCTAAGCCTCTTACATACTGGACTGGATGATCTCCTTCCTAAAGAAAGCAGGGTTTCAGAGAGGCAGACAGACCTATTGGGTCCTGAAAAAAGAGTATGAAATCCAGGTTCTAGGCCACTCAGAAACACTGCTGTGCAGCAGGGGTCTGCACTGAGGAAGTCAGTATGTTCATCCTGGTAACCCTGAGTCAGTTTCCAGTTGAGATATGATTCTAGTCTAAGCATTAGAGTAATCCCAGATATGCCAGATGTAGTTTCTCCTTGTGATCACCACAGTTTTTTCTTCTGAGACCAAGTTTCAGAAGTGGTTTTATCATTAAGACAATGAGGCTTAAGATAAAGATTTCACATTGCACAGTCATTTTCAAAGTTCAGAAAGGCTTATGGCTTTAATGATCAACAGCTCACTTTTTTAAATTTGAAAAATGAAGTTATTTCAAACATAATCAACTAAAACACATAGCTTGTCCTCGATTACTCTGAATACTTTTGTATTGTTTTGTTGATGATGAAACAACTACTGATGTTTGTGTAGTCCTGCTAAGTGCAAACTACATTTGGATCATAGGAGGTTCAAGTTTGTGGATCAGTCTTCCTACAGTAGGAATGACTTATAGGAATGCTTTTGTATCTGCTGGCATGATTGCCCTGGTGCTGGTAGGAGTATATAAGCCCAGAGATATACTATCTTACATATGTATTCCATGCACCTCACATCAGATGTATGTGGGCAGTGGATGAGAAACATTCACAATGTCTGAGTTGTGCTTCTTTTCTGTGTCTTCAAGGACGCTACAAAATTGTTCATATAAACAACCAAGAATGTAGGGTAAGTACCAAGAAGTACATTAGTCAGTGAGTTTAATATGTGTGTTATTTGTCTTCACTTCATGTGTATTGTAGTTGTCTGTTTTCTAAAACTCTACATGTTGTATTTTTTTATATAAATATTCACTTACAGTCAATGTTGTATTTATATGTCTCTGTCTTCTTTCCCTGAATGGACCATTAAGTTGTCTATCATCTCTGACCTCAGTAACTCTAGTCCTCTGAAAGTTGTGCTCTTGAGCAAAGAGTTTGTTCTCACATAGCCACAGTGTTCTTGTTTAGGAGGTCTGTCTTACGGCAAGGATCGTGTTCGTGGACAACAGAGGACACCAAATTGTAGACAGGCAGAAGTGCTCAGAGCCTGGGCACCATGCGAAGTCGGCTGTGATCTTGTGTGTTTTTGTGTAGTGGTGTGTGTGTGTGTGTGTGTGTG
>NC_034596.1:6773941-6776400 GCF_900095145.1 Mus pahari | reverse complement strand
TGTGTGTGTGTGTGTGTGTGTGTATGTGTGTGTGTATGTGTGTGTGTGTGCACATATGAGTATGGAGATCAGAGGTCAATGTCAGGTAGTTTCTATTTTCCAGTTATTTTTGAGTCAAGGCTTTCACTAAACATAGAGGTTGCCAGTTTGATTAATCTGGCTCGCCTAGAGTACCAAGTTGCATACCTTCTTTCTGCTTTTTACATAGGCACTGGGGATCCAAACTCAGGTCCTCATGTTCTTGTATCAAGGACATCACCAAACGAGCCATTCCCAGCCCGGGATCTCTGATCTTTGTCAGCAAACCTTCTCTAGACACAGAAGCAGAAAGCAATGCCAGGGTCTTACTCTTCTACTGCTGGGAAGAGACACTAGAGCCAATGTGACTATTGTAAGAGAAAGCATTTAGCTAGGGGCCTTGCTTACAGTTTTAGAGGGTTAGACCATGATCATCATGCTGGAAACCAGACAAACATGGCATTGGAGCAGTATCCAGATTCACAACTTGTTCTATAGACATTACACAGAGAGATTGTGCCTGACAAAGGCTTGCAATGACATATCTTATCCAACAAAGCTATGCCTTCTAGCCCTTCCAAACAGTTCCTCTAATTATGCACTAAACACTCGAGCATATGATTCTATGGGACCCATTCTTATTTAAAGTACCATGTCCAGTATGTCACCTGCCTGTCATAAAGAGAATGATGCTTCTTCGTTATGACTCAGGAGATAAGACTAGGTAACTTTGCCTCCATTCTGGTTAGCTCTGGTTGTGTGACCCAGAGGCTAACAGAACCAGATAGAAGCCCCTTCCATAAACAGATGCTTTTTTTTTTTAGAGCCACTAAAGCAGTTGTTTTCAATCTGTGGGTCGCAACCCCATTGTCAAACTATCTCCAAAAGTATTTACATTACAATTTATAACGATAGCAACATTACAGTTACAAATTAGCAGTAAAAATAATTTTACAGATGATTCCTCAACATGAGGAACTGTGTCAAAGTGTCACAGCATTAGGAAGCTTGGGAACCACTGTACTAAACAAAATACATCTAATCTATGAGGGACAAGGTCAGGTTCTTATTCATTGGTAAAGGTATTTTTGTCTGAGCTTAGACTCCAGTATATAAAATGGAAATTATAGTATCTTGCTTGATTGTGTGAAAGGCTAGGTTATATAATGCATATTATATAGAGTCATGCTGACATTCAAGAGGGTGGATGAGTATCAGAAGGGCAAAAACACAACTTTGCCACTCAACTCCCAGAAATCCTGTCCTGGACGAGTTGTAGGTTGCAGCAGAAGGACCCTGACCTGTGACGGTCAGGGACACTCCAAAGGTTTGGATTCGTGTATTAATGTAATCTGATTCATAGAAGCCAGTTGTTTCTTGGCATGTTTATCAATATAATTTAAAGGATTATAATTGGATTCCAGGACCCAGCCAGTAGCAGACCCAGGGGACAGTCAGTGCACTGCCTGGGGCCCTTGGCTGGGTACTTGTTCTGGGGATGTCAGGCAGACAGAAGGGAGGAATCAGTCTCTTAGCTTTCAGACTGCCTGTTAATCTCAGATCACTTTTCTCGTTAATACAAAGGCATTCTCAGAGACACTTCCAACAATTCTTTCTTCCTCGGGTTACAGCAGAATCAGCCTTCATAATGAGGGCAGATCTGTGTTTTCCATAGAGCTACATATTAATTCTTCGTCCAGTTTGTCATTTACATACCCCTCAAATTAGGTTTATTTCTTTGCAACTTATACATACTCCACAGCTTGAAGATATACAATTAACACTCTTTCCTCCATGAGGGTCAGCAGGTCTACTTTGCCAGCTCAGGCTTTGCTTAGGATATTGACGAATGGAATTTAATTGGCATGAACAGCAGGTTCACTGGTTGCCGGACTGAATAAGAGGAGCATGCCTGTTCTTCTCAGTCAGCAATTTCTACTTCCATTTTGACCAAGGCTTTTCCCACTATGGTACCTCTTCCTTACTCAGAAGGGAATGTCTAACCTCTCTGCGGTAGAACTTCAAGAAATGATAGACTCTTTCCATTCCTCTGCTACCAGATCCAGGGACTGCTTAGTGGTCAGCCAGATGGGGGGAAGACCAGATAGAACTGATGACTAGCAGTTGCCAAACAGATTCTCACTAGTGTGAGATGGCAATGTGCTCAGAATTCTCCCTGCTGTTAAGGAATATGGACCAAGTGTTTTCTCCTGCAAGGAGGTTATACTGATCCCATAAGAAACTTCCTCTTCTTCTCCCTCCTCTTTTCCTTTGCCCAGATTTTGTTTCCTCTCCACACCCAGACATCCTCCCTTTTCTTCTAACATTGTGCTTTTTCCTCTGTTCTCATCTATCCATTATCCTTCCTTCTTCCTTCTTCCTTCTTCCTTCTTCCTTCCTTCCTCCCTTCCTCTCTTCCTTCCTTCCTTCCTTCCTTCCTT
>NC_034596.1:6769048-6773851 GCF_900095145.1 Mus pahari | reverse complement strand
TTTTCTTTCTTCTCTCTTCCTGTCTCCCTCCCTCCCTCCCTCCTTCCCTCCCTCCATCCTTCCCTCCTTCCTTCCTTGTTGCTTCCATTTTTCTTCCTCTCTTTAACTCATTTCTCCATTCTTTTCTTCACCATTTCTCTCTGTCTTCTCTTCCTTTCACATCTTCCTTTCTCTCCCCCTTTCTCCTTCTCCTTCTGTCTTCCTTTCTCTTTCACTGTAAGTAGCTCCTGGACTGTGACCGATGCTTTACTGCCTACTAGCCATAGTACGGAGCTGAAGACGCATCCTAAAAGGGAGAGAGAGAAGGAAGCAAACGCTTTAGAGCGATCTGACAATAGTCGCCATGGGAGAGGATAAGCTTCACTGCCACAGAGAAGAGCTAGGCCGGTGGGGTGGCTTGTCCCTGTGAAATCGCTCAACCCTGACTGTCCCACACCCTGGGATTTCTAATTTTTTTCTTGTATTGTTATTTACCTGAGACATGTCAGTGAATCTGCACTTAGACCAAATGCATGATCCCTGTGCTCATTGTTCTCACCTATAAAATAGAAATGCAACAAAACCCGAGTTTGGTTCTACAACGTGTTTAGAATCCAAACACAGCAAATTCTTTCAGAGCCATGGATGGCATCAATGCAGGGGCTAGGAAGCTATTTAACCTTTCTCTGCAATGACAGTTTATGTCATGAAATTATGTCCTGGATTCTTAGGGACTTAAAAGACCTCCTTTTAAAAGTGAAGGCAAAAATCAAGGTTCATGGAGTTGGCGCATTCTCCAGACTGCTGAGCAGTTGCATTTCTGTCCCGAATGCTTTCTGAGGTCATTTGAAGTTAATAAGGTGGAGGGGAGTTTCAGCTCTTCATTTTGAGTGGGTGAGATGAATCAGGGCAAAATATTGTATCTGTGGAGCTGGTAGTTCTATTTTAGTTTTTTTTCCCCCTGTTTCTTTTAATCACCTGGAATGGACATTTGGAAAATCTCCACTTTTTCTCAATTAAAGAGAGAGTGTCTCAGTGTCAAAGAGTGCTGACTCTAAGGTCAGAAAGAGCCATGTTCAACGCCTCAGATTGCAATTTGCTAGCTCCATCCACTTGTGCAGGCTGTTCTATCTAGTCTCTTAAACTCAGCTTCTTTTCTTTAAAATGGAGAAATTAAATGACCTCTTTACAGCTCTGCTGTGACTACCCAAAGATAACAGTAGATACTAAATGTGTATGTGGTATTATAGGATAGCAACTGTATAATACTGGGCACATATGGATCAAAGGACATGCAAATGTCTTCACATTGCATAGCACAAAGCTTCTTGCCATCCCTGATGTTGGGAAGGAACATTAATTGGCAGAGTGAATGAGAATGGTACTTAACACCTCGGTACTTAACACGGAGGACGAGAGGTGTTGAATAGGAAAGACAGAGCCTCAAATTTCTTTCTTGGAAGAAGATTTCACCTTTTCCTTATCCAGCAAGTATCTCACTTACAATATTCCTGACACACAACTGTCAAACTTATCCTCGACTGCTTTTCAGTAGGGAACTTAACTTCCGGAAGCAAATCAAAGCGAACATAAAGAGAAGCTGGGTCAGGTGCCAGGTAGTGAAGACAGGAAACTGAAAGTCCATTTCTATATTTTATTCTCCTTGTCTCATTTGTCTGTCCCTTATTTGTGGACCAAATCTTTCTAATTTTTCCCTCCTCCCCATCCATATGGAAGACACTTTGCACATACTGGAAAGAAATGTTTCCTGCAGGTTGTGCATATCTGAAAACCTACAGGAGATTAAACCTATAGCAGGCAGCTGGTAGCTAGACTGTTCCTGTGCAGAGTAAAACCCAAACAACACCACCAAAGCAAAACATCAATTCATCTGACCTAGTTGTTTCCAAAAACTTGCCCCTCCCATTTCCCTTGGGATGTTACTGTTGTATGAAAATTCCCTGTACACACTACTATGCTTTGATCAGATGCACCTCCAGTTCTCTCCTCCCCAGTTTCTCTGCTATTCCCAGTACCACTTTTCCCTCCCAGCTTCATGTGCTCTTTTAAAAACAAATTCTTTATTTTGTGATAATTTTGTACAGCATGTTTTGATCATATTCATCTCTCTCCACATTCTCCTATGTCCACCTTCCCTTGCATACCCACCTAACTTTGTATCCATTTTTTAAATCACCAAACCAAATCCAATTTGTTGTGTATGTGTATGTGTGTGTATGTGTGTGTATGTGTATGTGTATGTGTATGTGTATGTGAATGTGAATGTGTATGTATATTCTTTGGCCAGGTGTGGTGGCGCACGCCTTTAATTCCAGTACTCGGGAGGCAGAGGCAGGCGGATTTCTGAGTTCGAGGCCAGCCTGGTCTACAGAGTGAGTTCTAGGACAGCCAAGGCTACACAGAGAAACCCTGTCTCGANAGGCAGGCGGATTTCTGAGTTCGAGGCCAGCCTGGTCTACAGAGTGAGTTCTAGGACAGCCAAGGCTACACAGAGAAACCCTGTCTCGAAAAATACAAAAAAAAAAATTCTTTGGTGTGTGGCCTTCCCCTACAGTATGATTCACTTATTAGGGTCCACAGCAGAATGGAGATGGGACTTGCATACCCCTTTATATAGAATTATTGTAATTTTAGCTATTGGGAGAGACAGATATTTTTTAGGTTTACATCAAATATAATCAAAACATTATATAAAACTCTTAAGGAAGCAATTTTTAAACCAGGCAGTGATGGCACATGCCTTTAATCCCAGCATTTAAGAGGGAGAGGCAGAGGGATCTCTGAGTACAACCTGGTCTACAGAGTGAACTCCAGGACATCCAGAGCTACAAAGAAAAATCCTGTCTGAAAAAAAATAAAATAAAAATAACCACTTAAAACAAATATGAAAGAAAGAAAGAAAAGCGGCTCTCCTTATCTTGCCAGCTATAATTTACTAATAGCTCCTTGGATAGTGTGGGATATTATTCCCATGCTGGGATTTTTAGTCTGGCTTGAGCTTGTACAGTTCTTGTGCATGGTGACACAACCATTGTGAGTTCATATGTTCAGATTCCTAGCTGTGATCAGAAGAGAGGATTTTTGTTTCTTTCTTTATAGTCATCCACCACCTCAGGTTCTCACACTACTTCTGCATTCTTTTTTTCTCAGTGGTCCATGAGCCTTGGGTGTGGAGGGAGATACACATTTGTCAGTTAGGGAAGAGTATTCTGTAGCCTTTTATTCTCGGCGTCTTGACCATTTTGTGGTCTCTGTGTTAATCACTGTCTGATTCAAATAGAACTTCCCTGATGAAGGTTGAGGAATTTCTTAAACTATGAGAATAACCATCAGTTATTAGGAGTTGTTTAATAGTATATCCATTAAGCAGAATAATAGTAATAGGTTCTCTATTAGTACCTAAGCCACAGGTTCTTAGCTCAATAAAGGTGCCAGATATGAGTTTCATCTTGTGGAGTTGAAATTAATTGGTTGTTTCTATGATTTTTCATGCTACTGTTGTACTGCTTGAGCATACCTTTCTAGAACAGTCATTATTATATCTCATCAGGCTCACAGATGGGTAATATTTATCATTAGTTTTCTCCTCAGGTAGATTGGATAACACCATGAAAATTATATAGTAGGTAATGAAGTTTCCAGGTTGGTACTAACATGATTTCTACATGTTCTACAGCTTATTTATATAGTATCTTCATCAATGAGGCCTTGCTATCAACTTATGAAGGACAAGCAATAGGATTGGCCACAGCGTGTAATTTTCATGGGTATGTGGGACCTCACAGTCCATCAAGTCCAGAAGAGATATGTGGTTTATATGTTCATCCTCAATTCTGCTCCATTCATTAACAAGCCTGCTTTTTTATGCTAGTACCATGCTGTTAATATGAAAACAAAGAGCTCTAGAAAAGTGAAAACAATCCTGAATTTAGTTTTCCCTGATTTCAGGTTTACTGCAGAGCTATAGTAATAAAAATGTGATCTTCAGCTAACGGTGCTGGTAAAAGTGCATAGCTACCCATAGAAGAATGAAAATGGATTTTTTTTGTTCTTTGAATTCTTTATCATTAAGAGAAGACATAACTTTTATAAGTAATCATATTCTTGTATTTTGTTATTTCCAATTCTTGCTTATATTTTGGTATTTGTTCTATATTTGTAGCTGTTGCCCTCCCTTAGAACTTACGTTGCTCTAAAGTCAACTCCAAATGGATCAAAGACCTCAACATAAGATCTAGTACTCTGAAAATGACAGAAGAGAAATTGGGAAATATATTTAAATTTATGGGCACAGGAAGACAGTAAGACACCAATAGTGCAAATATTAAAAAATGGTACAAGTTAAAAAATTGGACCTCATGACACTTAACAACTCTGTGCAGCAAAGGAACCCATCATATGATTGAAGAGGCAGCCTACGGAATAGTAAAAATTTTTACCCTCTATGTTTCTGTAAGAGGGTTAGCATCTAAAATGCACAAAGAAATAAAAGTGCTACACACCATGAAAACAAACAATACAAATAAAAATTGTGACATGAAATTAACCAGGGAATTCTCTGAAAGAGAAATACAAATGATGGATAAATGCATTTTTAAAATTATTCAACATCCTTATTTATCAGGGCAAATAAAAACTACTTTGATATTTCATCTTACCCTAAGAATTTTTTTATTTATTAGATATTTTCTTTATTTACATTTCAAATGCTATGCTGAAAGTTCCCTATACCCTCCCCCTGCCCGTGATCCTCTAGCCACCCACTCCCACTTCTTGGCCCTGGCATTCCCCTGTGCTGGGTCA